>NC_056444.1:56237477-56537477 GCF_018296145.1 Oncorhynchus tshawytscha | reverse complement strand
TACCTGTTTTGCTGCCCCTGTACCTGTTTCGCTGCCCCCCTGTTTCGCACCTGTTTCGCTGTCTATCAAGTATAGTTGAAACCAGTGTTAAAAACAATTGGGTTAAATTGACTCTACTGGGAGTTATCTTAACGCTCGAGAGTGATATGCTCCCTCAAGTCAGTGTTGATAACTGGAGTTCATTGGGATGGAGGACGTTTAACTCCATTAAAAGTAACCAGAGACAGGGAGTTAAATCTATGGAGTTATCCACAGATGTGGGAGGAGTTTCATTATTATATTTCCCTGCATGCTCCTTTGCAGGCAGATTTTTTTTGTTTGTTTCAATGTCTGTGTTTTTGCATTAACATTGATTGGTTTTGATCTTATGCTACACAAAAATAAGAAACTTAGATTTTTCTATACTAATCCAGTCTGTAAATAGTTGGATTTATAGCAACCATTAGTGAGATAGTTGTTCCAATTTACATGATGTTGGTAGTCTTCATGTATTGTAAGTTTTTCCCTACTCTTACACACATTCTAAATGCACATTGTGAGCAATAATTTAAAAGTGCTAGGTATTTTCCTGCAAGTTGGCATCCAACATAGTTTGTATATCACATTGAAAACCACCAAAAGTAAAACCTTAACAAATATTCAAATAAGGCTTTACTGTCACGGCCGTCGTTGGAAGTAGACCAAAGTGTGCGTGGTGAGCGTACATTTTATTTTATTTTGGAATGACGGCAACAAAACAAACAACCGTGAAGCTCACGAGGGCAAAGTGCCACGAGCACAAGTCAACTACCCACAATGAAATGAGGGAAAAAGGGCGACCTAAGTATGATTCCCAATCAGAGACAACGATAGACAGCTGTCTCTGATTGAGAACCATACCCGGCCAAAACATAGAAATAAAGAAACCTAGAAAACAAAACAGAATGCTTACCCCACATCACACCATGACCTAACCAAATAGAGAAATAAAACAGCTCTCTAAGGTCAGGGCCTGACATTTACACCCTTATAACTCAAAATAAGTAAACTGAAAGAGAAATGTACTCTGCTGTAGTTGATTCTTAATTCAAAACAACACAGAAAATACTAAAATTGCACAGGAGTGGGTTAAAAACGACATTGAAAAGTGTAGAAAGGCAATTTGAGTTAAATTTAAGCAACTCTCTTAGAGTTGAATATTTACTCCATTTAGTGTCGTTTTAACTCCAAAATATCAACACCATGACCAGAGTAGTTTTAACACAAAATGAGGGTGGGACCATATAAAACCTAAAATAGTGTGACATTTGACTTCATAGGAGGTGATTTAACTCTTGCGATTTTACTGCACATTTAAAAAAAAAAATCTCAACTCTCAATTTTGAGCGTTCTACCACAGTTTTACAACCAGTCATTTGTAAGGCTTTGAGATACGGAGCACAGGAAGCACGAGACTGCCATTGGCAGTGATTTCATAGGCCTATATAGTCATCATCGGGTAATGGCAAAGTTTTTTTAGGACATTCAATTTAGTGTCAAATAAATCAATTACACTGCTAACTAGCAGTATATTATATTTAGGGATTTAGCTAGAGAGTTTTGCGTTTTCACTTCGTCAGATGGTGAATTAGCCCGTTTGTGTTATTAGTACACACAAAAATATGTAAACAAATTAATCTGTATTGAACTGAAGGATTTTGGAGCCATATTTTGATTATAGCAACAACAGCCTGATTGTCAATCCAAAATGTATGACAATCACTGGTTTAGGTTACAAATATCTTGAATTATCCATTTCTGCTGCATATTATATGAAACAACTTATTTATTGAACCATACTATCTCAGTAGCACTGTGAATGAAGATGATTGCACATTTGTTCTATTGCGTGACGCCATGGCAAAATGTTGGTGTGGCCAAATCATGGGCTGGTGTCACCAAATTAAAATGTTAGTCTGGCGCCCTACCCTTACCTTAAGTTTCCGTTCTGCCGGTTGAATATACACCTCCTACTATTTTAGACTGTTGGGACACAGCATGTGCTTTGGCAACACTTCGTGCTCCTGTCCCCATTCTCCACAGAGAAACTCGATACTGACAAGACCAGTCACTTTGCTGCAGCACGGGGTCTGATATGCACTGGAAGGAGCCAGTCGCCATGGCCTACCACTGGCCCCTTTCCCTATTCAATTTCTAGTTTCTACTATCTTGGAAAAACCATAGTTGGGATCAATTTCCTACAAATCCAAGTCAGGTTAATCCAGCAGATACGTTCAAATTAAACCAACAAACTGAAAGATTTCCACTGAAAAACGGCACATGCTTTGCTGCACTATAGTGTCTGTTTTGTCTGTATATAGATGTATGCAGCGTGCGCACGGATCCTCGCCAGGTCCCCAGGGACACTGGCAGCTCTGGCAGCTCAGTCTCCTGAAATCTCTTTGTGCCCATCACTCACACAGTGGGCTCCAGTTACAGCAGACTTCCCATTCTGCACTAAGAGGGTGGGGTGGTGCTCCATCAAATGGAATGATAATGTATTTGGTTGCATTTGAAGCAGTGAGTCGTATTCAACCCCCTCCTCATACAGGATGTGTCGATCACTGTCTCTGCTTAGACCTGTAGTTAAGGTGTCCCGGTGTTGTCTCTAGATCCCGTGAGATATTTAGATGTGACAATGCATCTCCCCGTCCCCAGACTCCCTACCCTTCTCTCTTCCAACACTATCCTTATCTCTCTGCCTGTGTTCTCATCCTCTCTCGTAACCATTTGTTTACCATCTCTCTCGCTCTCTCTTTGTTTCTCTCGCTCTGTTTCTCTCAATCTCACTCTGTTTCATCCTCTCGCTCTCTCGCCCTGTGACAGTGTTGCAGCGACCTCTAGGAGCCCCAGGACAAACATGCTGAAACTCCAGGAGAGTTAGTGGAACAACAAACACTCAGTATTGCTTCTGACTAGGGCCGTCTGTGTGAGAGCCCAGCAGTTCCCTATACTGTACACACCCTATCACACCACCCCCCAGTCCCCTCTTTCTCAGCAGACCTCACCTTCTGACCTCAAGTAATTTCTGTTGCACCCATAGCTTTAACATTATCCACACATGTTACTCTGGCATATATCTACTTCAACATTAACCATTACTCTGTCCCATATCTTCCTCAACATCCTTATGTCTTACCCTGTCCTATATCTTCCTCAACATGATCCATATGTCTTACCCTGTCCTAGATCTTCCTCAACATTATCCATGTGTCTTACCCTGTCCTAGATCTTCCTCAACATTATCCACGTGTCTTACAATGTCCTAGATCTTCCTCAACATTATCCACGTGTCTTACTCTGTCCTATATCTTTCTCAACATTATCTATATTTCTTACCCTGTCCTAAATCTTCCTCAACATTAACCACCATCTCACTGACTATTTCAGTCTGACCTTTATCCTCTGTATTTGCTAGGCTACATCTCCCTATAATCTCACTATCTCATCTAGACCCTTTATCTTCACCATAGCCAACACATCACACTCTCTGACCTATATATCCAGTGCTCATACTCACGTTAAACGCTCTCCATCCCCAACAGCACTCTCACAGATTGCACTATGAGCTAATATCTCCAGCACGGTTATGTCACCTTCCGGCCTATATCCTCTAGTGATCTGCACACATAACCTCTATCTCTCTCATTCTCTTTTTCTATGCATTTCTGAAACCCCAGATTTTGGCTCATGTCATGCTTATTCAGCGTAAGCCTGTGCGATTTTACTAAAGCAGCGTGCTTACTAATAATAGCCACAATGATTATATAAAAAATGCCTGCCTCCTTAAGGCAAAGTAAACCGTCTAATTTCAAATCCCCCAAATCGTCTAAGAACAAGGAAGTAGGAAGTCAAATTTGACAACCTCCTTTCCACCGTATGCCGCCTTCCAATGAGATGAATTTAGCGCTGGGCAGCAGCAAAGCCCCAGCTGTGCCCAATAAGCTTGTTAATCATCCAACGCCATCAAACGAGTGGGCGGACGCGGGAGCGAATCGCATTAGCTCCGTTCACGTCGCAACCACTCAGTGCATTATTGTCAATGCCATCGCATCGAGCTATGACAAATTCAGCCCATTCAGTGAGAAAGGCACTATCTCTCGCCGTGGTAACGGCTCTCCGTTGGTTTATGGCCATATACAGCTGGCAGGGCTTACTATAGTAACTGGTAAAGAGTCGTCATTGTGGAGCGATGTTCTCAGTCTTCAGCCGTCTACATCTCTCTTCTGGGGGACCCATGGTAGCACCACTGGGAGTACTAGACAAAGACGTGGTCTTGTGAGTGAGAGGCCTGGTGGTTTTTATACAGGGATATCTGTCTCTCTCTGTGTGTGTGTGTGTGTGTGTGGCATCTGCCTGCAACTGTTCTGTGTTTTGGTTTATGGTTTGACCTCTTTGAAAAAATAGTGCAGCAGGATGCCATGGGCATAAATTAATTATTCATGTATTTGTCAGGTAATGACTCTTTGCATTAGCTTGCTGTATTTTCCTCTGCCATATTCTGACCATGGGCTATGAGAGATTGAAAAGTAGGAGAGAGGATGGAGAGGGTGAGGAGCAAATGAAGAGATCCTTTTGAAGAAAGGGATATTGAGAGAAGGGTATGGATAGAGAGAGAAAAGGGGATAGAGAGGGGGGAAAGGGATAGAGAGTAAAAAGGGGATAGAGAGGGGGGAAAGGGATAGAGAGTAAGGGATAGAGAGGGATAGAGAAAGGGAGAGAGAGGAGGACTCTCTTCTCCGCTCCCCAGTGGTATTAATTAGGAGCTCCAGATGAGTGGAGGAGCCCTGAGGGGGAACACAGTTCATGTCAGGCCAGGTGTACTGGAGCTTTACTGTATGGTATAGGTAGAGGAGCTACAGTCAGACAGACTGATAGAGGCTCTTATCTCCATGGATTTCCACTATACAATTACTTAGGGCTGCTAGCCATGGAATTACTTTTGTTTAAGACTGCTAAATCACAAATGTCTCCATTGCATAATTAACCACCTAATACAGTTCTGGATAGTTTTTTCCAGACCCAGATTAAGCCGAGTCTTAGACTTAAATGCCGTTTTAAATGAAGGCATACTCTGCATCCGGCAAACTGGCCATTCAACTTTTCTTGAACTGTAAAACAATAGAGCATGGTGAATTAATAGATAATGCAGGTACTGACTGTATCTTCTTCTTACTTCCAGGTGCCTGGGAGGGTGTGGTTGTCTGGTAGTTTGCGCAAGAGTATAATATTTAATCTTACTCATGCAGACCAAGTGAAATGCTACTGGTCCTCTACTTTTTATGTATTGAAAAATGTATTATTTACTATGCTGTTATGATTGTGTTAATGAAAACATGTCTATCTCCCCTCTTCTCTCTCTTTTCTCCCAGAACTCAATACGGCATAATCTGTCCCTGAACAAGTGTTTTCTCAAAGTGCCTCGCTCTAAAGACGACCCTGGGAAAGTAAGTATTTCCTGACCATTATAGTCTGAATACATATTTAACACGAGAACCGCTTGGCCTTGAGGGACCCCCCTTCAAGCTAAAGAGCAGTCATTCTGACAGTGTAATTAATACATTCCATACATATATGCTACACAAAAATGATTGTTTGGTTGGGTTGATGAAGGTAACATTTAGAATATGAAAAATATATTTCAAATAACAATAGAATTTTCATTAGTTTATGTAAAAAAAACAAGAATAATTCAAGTGTTGAATTTTATTTGTGGAGTGCCTTTGTTACAACTATGAAACAGAAAGCATATGTGTAGGAATGCGGGTATAGCTTATTTTTATAAAGACAAAATAAATAAAAACTAACCACCTAGACACACTGTCAAATGATGAAAACCCCAGTAGCCTAAAAATCAAGCGCCGAGTGTGCTTGTTAAACAGTGAAAATCAGCACACAATCAATAATGGTGGCATAATGAACATACAATAAGTGTGAATATGACAGTACTCAAAAATAGTCCATTACTGTCAGCTCGTGCGTACATGGTGTGCATCTTCACGTAATGGCATCAGATGGAGCATGTCCATGTCACATAATGAAAGCTGGTGAGTACGTCGCTGATGTTGTTTTTTGCTTTGGGTCTGCTCTCTCAGTGATAGGATTTTGTGCTGATAATCGGCCGCAGCATTGTCACTGGCTTGTTCTATCTAAACAGTGCCATGCCTTCCTCGCCCCCATCTCACCGTTTCATTTGGTGGTGACGCTGGCACCTGCACAGTGCGCACCATTCTGACTTTGTTGCCCTAAGGTCTCGGGGCTGTACAGTGCCTTCAGAAAGTATTTTTACCTCATTTGCACACACTGTATATAGATGTTTCTATTGTGTTATTGACTGTGCGTTTGTTTATTCCATGTATTACTATGTGTTGTTTCTGTCACACTGCTTTTACTTTATCTTGGCCAGGTTGCAGCTGTATATGAGAACTTGTTCTCAACTGGCCTACCTGGTTAAATAAAGGTGAAATAAATGTAAAAAAACATTCATACCCCTTGACTTATTCCACATTTTGTTTCTTTACAGTCCGAATTCAAAATTGATTAAAATGAAAAAAATTGCTCACCCATCTACACATAATGACAAAGTGAAAACAGGTTTTTAGAATTTTGGCATATTTATTGAAAATTACAAAGAAATATCAAATTTACATAAGTATTCACACCCCTTTCCTATGACACTACAAATTGAGCTCAGGTGCATCCAATTTCCTTTGATTTTCCTTGAGATGTCACGACAAATTCATTGGAGTCCACTTGTGTCCAATTGTTTGGACATGATTTAGAAAGATACACCTTTCCATATAAGGTCCCACAGTGCATGTCAGAGCAGAAACTATACCATGAAGTCCAAGGAACTGTTCATAGGTCATATATCTGGGGAAGAGTTTAAAACAATTTCTACTATGTAGAAAGTTTCCAAGAGCACAGTGGTCTCCATCATTGGGACATTTAAAAAATATGTAACTACCCAGACTCTGCCTAGAGCTGGCAGTCCGACCAAACTGAGCAAATGGGCAAGAAAGACCTTGGTCAGGGAGGTGACCTAGACCCCAATGACCACTGATAGAACTACAGAGTTCCTTGGCTGAGATGGGAGAACCTGCCAGAAGGACAACAGTCTCTACAGCACTTCATCAATCTGGGCTTTATGGGAGAGCGGCCAGACGGAAGGCACTCCTGAGAAAAAAAATCACATGACAGCACGCCTGGAGTTGACAAAAAGTCACGTGAAAAACTCAGAGCATAAGGCAAAAGATTGTGTGGTCTGATGAGAAAAATATAACTCCTTGGTCTGAATGCAAAGTGTTATGTCTGTAGAAAACCAGGCTCATCACCCACCTAACACATCCCTACTGTGAAGCATGTGGCAGCATCATGCTATGGGGATGCTTTACAGCGGCAGGGACTGGGAGACTGGTAAGTATAGAGGGAACAGTGAATGGAGACAAATTCAGGAAAATCTTGATGAGAACCTATTTCAGAGTGCAAACGAGCTTAGACTGGTGCAGAGATTTACTTTCCAACAGAACAATGACTCCAAGCATACAGCCAAAGTAATGCTGGAAAGCTTTAAAACAAGAATGTGAAACTCCATGAGTGGCCTAGACAAAGCCCAGACTTGAAACCCATTGAAAATCTGTGGAAAGACTTGAATATTGCTGTTCACTGCCTCTCCCCATCTAACTTTACAGAGCTTGAGAAAATATGCAAGAAAGAATGGGAGAACATTTTCAAATCCAGATGTGCAAAGCTGACACAGTACAGACATGCCCAAGAAGACTCAAAGCTGTAATCGCTGTCAAAGGTGCTTCTACAAAGTATTGACTCAGGGGTGTGAATACATTTGCAAACATTTCTAAAAATGTGGTTTCACTTTGTCATTATGGGATATTTAACAGTGGTGTAAAGTACTTAAGTAAAACTACTTTAAAGTACTACTTAAGTAGTTATTTGGGGTATCTGTACTTTACTATTCATGTTTTTGACAGCTTTTACTTCAGCCTCACTTCAGCCTTTAGAAAATACTTTTTTTTACTTTTTTAACAATTAGTATTTTTTTACTGGGTTATCAAGAAGATATACCTGTTTACTTGAGTCATTTTCCCCTGGCTATTAAATTAAAAAAATAAAACGGTATCTTTACTTTTACTCAAGTATGGGTACTTTTTCCACCACTGGTATTTAATCCATTTTGAATTCAGGCTGTAACACAACAAAATGTGGAATAAGTCAAGGGGTATGAATACTTTCTGAAGGCACTGTAGATTCAGGCTGAGGCTCAGAATCAGAAGAATAATCATCATAGATGTCATGATTAATTTCTTTCCGACCATTTGAATTGTTTTCATTCAGATTTTGTAGCATCACTAACACAGTATGTGCATCCAATCATCTTGATCTTCTTGCCATTGTAAATTACGCACGTTCTCACTGTTGTACTCCGAGATGGGCAGAGTAGACAGATAGGACTGCTTGGATTCGGTCGACTGATATAGGGTTTACCATTTTGAGATTATAATTAGAATAGATCAATACAATATAATGGGTCACCCTGTTCTTCATTCACAATTGGTGATTACCCAATTATGCATCGTTCACCTCCCCTCGCTCATCAACTCACCCACTTTCCCCCTTTTTCCCCCTCTTTCTCCCCCATCATACTTTCCTTAATTTATTTCATCTGTTATATGTGTGAAATTAGTTTTGGTATAGTTTAGGTTCAGTTGAGGCAATTATCGGGGTGATTATCAAATGTGCACGGCACCTTTGGGGTGATTATCAACTGGGCATGGCACCGGGGCAACCGTGGAAAACCATTCAAAAAATGACATGCCCTCCTAAAACTCATTAAAACACTGTCAAGGACAGAGTGGGGCATGACTTAAAAATGTGCAGAGTAATATTATTTATTTTTTAAATTCATGAGCTGTCCAAATGGCAGTTTTTCATGGTTGCAATTTTAACTTTGAATAGCCACCTGTTTTGGTATGAGAAAGCAGAGTCTGTGTTTCAGTGTGTTTCATATCAAATTGCCTACCAATGAGGTTGAAAATTATTGATTAGACTTAATGTAAAAACAAACAATTGATGAAACCCTTTTTTACATGAACATAATTTTGTAATATTATTAAGTGTACTGTATCTGTGTCGAGTGAATGTAATAATATTGCAAAAAAAAAATCTACCTCCGATTTAGCCCCAAATCCCATGTGGTCAATTGCTGATTTATTAATTATGCCTAAAGTCTTGGTCATCTGGTTGGTTGAAGGTGGTGCAATTGCTGACACATTTTGCATAATGCCCCTCATTAAACATATACGCAAAAATTGTTTCAATGAATGCATGGCCAGACTGAATCAGTGAAGTGTAACAATGGTGAAACAAAAATGATATGTTCAATTGGATTCCAGGCTACCCTTCTTTTTCGGTTTTACCAATATTGTTTTGACCAAGGAGTGTTGAGCTCCGCCATAGGGATATGAACTGTTTGAAAAACGAATCAACTTAATAATTCAACTGGAATCCTCGGCCGAGGCCTGTAGTTTGACACAGAGGTTTTCACCTGATTTAGCTCTACTTGGACCTGGCCAGAGCCTAAACTCGGGGGGGTAACCACTGTGTAAAACAAGGTTAGCAATACATCTCTCTTGTTACTGTGATTGGCCACCTTAGAGACATTAATATAGCTAAATCATGTATGTATTCACATTATCAACTTGTTTTGGGTTATGAGACTGAGAGCGGATAATCCATGTGTGTGTTCCTATTAGGGCTGTCAGAGTTAATCAGTTAACTCAACTTTTTGTCATTTTAGTGCACCATTTTTTTTTTCTCAGAAAGTGTTCAAAACACACTGAAAACATCAAAAATACACTGCTCAAAAAAATTAAGGGAACACTAAAATAACACATCCTAGATCTGAATGAATGAAATATTCTTATTAAATACTTTTTTCTTTACATAGTTGAATGTGCTGACAACAAAATCACACAAA
Organism: Oncorhynchus tshawytscha; assembly: GCF_018296145.1. Classification (NCBI taxonomy): domain Eukaryota; kingdom Metazoa; phylum Chordata; class Actinopteri; order Salmoniformes; family Salmonidae; genus Oncorhynchus; species Oncorhynchus tshawytscha. Next base: position 56,527,465 of record NC_056444.1, on the reverse strand, counting down.
AATTATCAATGGAAATCAAATTTATCAACCCATGGATTGAGGTCTGGATTCACACTCAAAATTAAAGTGGAAAACCACACTACAGGCTGATCCAACTTTGATGTAATGTCCTTAAAACAAGTCAAAATGAGGCTCAGTAGTGTGTGTGGCCTCCACATGCCTGTATGACCTCTCTACAATGCCTTGGCATGCTCCTGATGGTCTCCTGAGGGATCTCCTCCCAGATCTGGACTAAAGCATCCGCCAACTCCTGGACAGTCTGTGGTGCAACGTAGGTAGGTGTAGGTGGCGTAGGTGGATGGAGCGAGACATGATGTCCCAGATGTGCTCAATTGGATTCAGGTCTGGGGAACGGGCGGGCTGACACACTCCAGCCACATGAGGTCTAGCATTGTCTTGCATTAGGAGGAACCCAGGGCCAACCGCACCAGCATATGGTCTCACAAGGGGTCTGAGGATCTCATCTCGGTACCTAATGGCAGTCAGGCTACCTCTGGCGAGCACATGGAGGGCTGTGCGGCCCCCAAAGAAATGCCACCCCCACACCATGACTGACCCACCGCCAAACCGGTCATGCTGGAGGATGTTGCAGGCAGCAGAACGTTCTCCACGGCGTCTCCAGACTCTGTCAGGTCTGTCACATGTGCTCAGTGTGAACCTGCTTTCATCTGTGAAGAGCACAGGGCGCCAGTGGCGAATTTGCCAATCTTTGTGTTCTCTGGCAAATGCCAAACGTCCTGCACGGTGTTGGGCTGTAAGCACAACCCCCACCTGTGGACGTCGGGCCTTCATACCACCCTCATGGAGTCTGTTTCTGACTGTTTCTGACCGTTTGAGCAGACACATGCACATTTGTGGCCTCCTGGAGGTCATTTTGCTGGGCTCTGGCAGTGCTCCTCCTTGCACAAAGGCGGAGGTAGTGGTCCTGCTGCTGGGTTGTTGCCCTCCTACGGCCTCCTCCACGTCTCCTAATGTACTGGCCTGTCTCCTGGTAGCGCCTCCATGCTCTGGACTACGCTGACAGACACAGCAAACCTTCTTGCCACAGCTCGCATTGATGTGCCATCCTGGATGAGCTGCACTACCTGAGCCACTTGTGTGGGTTGTAGACTCCGTCTCATGCTACCACTAGAGTGAAAGCACCGCCAGCATTCAAAAGTGACCAAAACATCAGCCAGGAAGCATAGGAACTGAGAAGTGGTCTGTGGTCGCCACCTGCAGAACCACTCCTTTATTGGGGGTGTCTTGCTAATTGCCTATAATTTCCACCTGTTGTCTATTCCATTTGCACAAGAGCATGTGAAATGTATTGTCAATCAGTGTTGCTTCCTAAGTGGACAGTTTGATTTCACAGAAGTGTGATTGACTTGGAGTTATATTGTGTTGTTTAAGTGTTCCCTTTATTTTTTTGAACAGTGTACATAATCAATACAGCTAAAAACAACGCAATGTCAAAATAAGATGTCATTGAAGTTAGAGTGCTTTATCAAGTTACCAGATTTTGCATAAGTGATAACTTATAAATGCCGCATGAGCTCAGTTCAACCCCATCAAAACCCAAAATGGAGGTTTTGTTTTCCTCTAAACTTTGTAAACCATGTAAATGTAAACAAACACTCTATAGCCTCAAAACATGGTTAAAACCATAATTTAGATTTTTTTTTTAATATACAGCATGGTCAGTCCCTGCATCCGTAGCTCTGTGTATGAATTTGAGAATGATTACATTTCTCCAGGCCCATCTCAGCTTTTTACCAAAACAGAGGCGGGTTGCCTGCTTTGTTATTGTTTCAATTAAGGACTAGCTTTAATTGTAAATCATGCCATTGTTTATGAGATGCTTTTTTCAATAAAGCTTTAATTGAAAATAATGCCATTGTTGATGAGATGCTTTTGTAATTAATTAGGCTATTTTCTCTTGAACCATATGGTTTATCCACTAGACTAGACTATTGTAGTGTAATATAGAAGATCACCATCAACTGGATGTCACAATTTTGTTTGGTGGAAATTATCTAACCATTATGTAGGTTGGCGGAAATCCACATCAACTGAGGATGAGGGGTCTCCATTATGTAGATGTGTAAAAATGATGTTGAATACTTTAATAATAAACTACATTCATCAATCTGACTCCATTACTATGTGAATGCGATAGGCCCATAATCGTATCCAGTGCGCATAGTTGCGAGCCTTGCATCACCCCTCGGAATACTATGAGATGCACATGACTAGGTTAACCGTTATGCAAGTATTAAGAGGCTAAGGAACAAGGAGATAATATCTTGCAATCATTGTCTTAGCATTCAATTATTGCGTTAACCTTAGCTCAGATATGCACAGAGAGACTGAGTATACAGTGCATTTGGAAACCATTCAGACCCCTTTCCACATTTTGTTACGTTACAGCCTTATTCTAAAATGGATAAGAAAATGTTTTATCAATCAAGACACAAATCTACATGACAAAGCAAAAACAGGTGTTGTATACATTTTTACAAATGTATAAAAAAATGGATTTAAGTGTTCAGACCTTTTACTCAGTACTTTGTTGAAGCACCTTTGGCAGCGATTCTTCTTGGGTATGACACTACAAGCTTGGCAAACCTGTATTTGGGGAGTTTTTCCCATTCTTCTCTGCAGATCCTCTCAAGATCTGTCAGGTTGGATGGGGAGTGTTGCCGCACAGCTATTTTCAGGTCTCTCCAGAGATGTTCGATCTGATTCAAGTCCGTGCTCTGGCTGGGCCACTCAAGGACATTGAGACATGTCCCAAAGCCACTCCTGCGTTGTCTTGGCTGTGTGCTTCGGGTTATTGACCTGTAGGAAGGTGAACTTTCGCCGCAGTCTGAAGTCCTGTTTCTCATGGTCAGAGTCCTTTGGGTGCCTTTTGGCAAACTCCAAGCGGGCTGTCATGTACCTTTCACTGAGGAGTGGCTGGTTGTCCTTCTGGAAGGTTCTCCCATCTCCCCAGAGGAACTCTGGAGCTCTGTCTCCCCCGATTACTCAGTTTGGCCGGGGCGGCCAGCTCTAGGAAGGGTCTTGGCGGTTCCAAACTTCTTCCATTTAAGAATGATGGAGGCCACTGTTCTTGGTGACCTTCAATGCTGCAGACATTTTTCGAATACTCTTCCCCAGATCTGTGCCTCGACACAATCCTGTCTCGGAGCTCTACTGACAATTCCTTCGACCTTATGGCTTGGTTTTTGCTCTGACATGCACTGTCAACTGTGGGAACTTATATAGACAGGTGTGTGCCTTTCAATGGAAACAGGATGCACCTGAGCTCAATTTCAAGTCACATAGCAAAGGGTCTGAATACGTATGTACAGTGCCTTGCGAAAGTATTCGGCCCCCTTGAACTTTGTGACCTTTTGCCACATTTCAGGCTTCAAACATAAAGATATAAAACTGTATTTTTTTGTGAAGAATCAACAACAAGTGGGACACAATCATGAAGTGGAACGACATTTATTGGATATTTCAAACTTTTTTAACAAATCAAAAACTGAAAAATTGGGCGTGCAAAATTATTCAGCCCCTTTACTTTCAGTGCAGCAAACTCTCTCCAGAAGTTCAGTGAGGATCTCTGAATGATCCAATGTTGACCTAAATGACTAATGATGATAAATACAATCCACCTGTGTGTAATCAAGTCTCCGTATAAATGCACCTGCACTGTGATAGTCTCAGAGGTCCGTTAAAAGCGCAGAGAGCATCATGAAGAACAAGGAACACACCAGGCAGGTCCGAGATACTGTTGTGAAGACGTTTAAAGCCGGATTTGGATACAAAAAAGATTTCCCAAGCTTTAAAGATCCCAAGGAGCACTGTGCAAGCGATAATATTGAAATGGAAGGAGTATCAGACCACTGCAAATCTACCAAGACCTGGCCGTCCCTCTAAACTTTCAGCTCATACAAGGAGAAGACTGATCAGAGATGCAGCCAAGAGGCCCATGATCACTCTGGATGAACTGCAGAGATCTACAGCTGAGGTGGGAGACTCTGTCCATAGGACAACAATCAGTCGTATATTGCACAAATCTGGCCTTTATGGAAGAGTGGCAAGAAGAAAGCCATTTCTTAAAGATATCCATAAAAAGTGTCGTTTAAAGTTTGCCACAAGCCACCTGGGAGACACACCAAACATGTGGAAGAAGGTGCTCTGGTCAGATGAAACCAAAATTGAACTTTTTGGCAACAATGCAAAACGTTATGTTTGGCGTAAAAGCAACACAGCTCATCACAATGAACACACCATCCTCACTGTCAAACATGGTGGTGGCAGCATCATGGTTTGGGCCTGCTTTTCTTCAGCAGGGACAGTGAAGATGGTTAAAATTGATGGGAAGATGGATGGAGCCAAATACAGGACCATTCTGGAAGAAAACCTGATGGAGTCTGCAAAAGACCTGAGACTGGGACGGAGATTTGTCTTCCAACAAGACAATGATCCAAAACATAAAGCAACATCTACAATGGAATGGTTCAAAAATAAACATATCCAGGTGTTAGAATGGCCAAGTCAAAGTCCAGACCTGAATCCAATTGAGAATCTGTGGAAAGAACTGAAAACTGCTGTTCACAAATGCTCTCCATCCAACCTCACTGAGCTCGAGCTGTTTTGCAAGGAGGAATGGGAAAAAATGTCAGTCTCTCGATGTGCAAAACTGATAGAGACATACCCCAAGCGACTTACAGCTGTAATCGCAGCAAAAGGTGGCGCTACAAAGTATTAACTTAAGGGGGCTGAATAATTTTGCACGCCCAATTTGTCAGTTTTTGATTTGTTAAAAAAGTTTGAAATATCCAATAAATGTCGTTCCACTTCATGATTGTGTCCCACTTGTTGTTGATTCTTCACAAAAAAATACAGTTTTATATCTTTATGTTTGAAGCCTGAAATGTGGCAAAAGGTCGCAAAGTTCAAGGGGGCTGAATACTTTCGCAAGGCACTGTAAATAAGGTATTTCTGTTTTTAACATTTTTATACATTTGCTATTATGTAAAAAAAAAACTGTTTGCTTTTCATTATGGGGTATAATGTGTAGATCGAGGGATTTAAAAAAATCTATTTTAGAATAAGGCTTTAACGTTACAAAATGTGGAAAAAGTGAAGGTGTCGTGTTACAGCCTGAATTCAAAATGGATTTTGAATTATAAAAAAAATAAAAATCCACTTCGACTTTATGGGATATTGTGTATAGGAGAGTGATACAAAATCTCAATTTAATCCATTTTGAATTCAGACTAAAACAAACAATGGAAAAGGTATGTGAATACTTTTTGAAGGCACTGTACAAGTGATTTTTTAAATTTCACCTTTATTTAACTAGGCAAGTCAATTAAGAACAAATTCTTATTTACAATGACAGCCTAACGGGGAACAGTGGGTTAACTGCCTTGTTCAGGGGCAGAACGAAACCTATCCTTTGGTGTGACTTTGATAGTGAATCTATTTAGTTTTCTAAGTGGAGATCTCGCAAAACAGTAATTTTCACGATAGCAGGTTGGTAATAGTCAGTGACAAATATCAAAGCTAAGCAGGGCTGGGCTTGGTAAAAACCCTGGATACGATACCAAAGGGTAGCTGTACGTAGATCACTGCTCCAGTAGGAGGTGCTGCCCAGCCTATTGTTTTTTTTCTGTGCTGGATATAACATTGAAGATCTGACGTTTTATAGGTACAAATTCAACATATCGAGTGCTTGGAATATAAGGTTCTATCAGCAAAAAGATTATTCTGAGATAATTGGCTTTAATGTTCTAAACCCTAATTGGTTTTAATGGTGTCATCTATTTTTATATTGTTTTTTTACTTAAGAACATGAATTGGGGTAGTTGGAGTAATATAAAGGTAGGAAACATTGACATTTGGTTACTGTAATCAGGTCCAACCTTTTTATGTGCGTAAAGTACATAAAAAATTTAACTAGAGGCCTTTTAACTAGAGGCCTGATGGAAAATTTGTCTGTAAATTTACCAAATATCGACTAACAAAATACACTAGACAAGGTGGGATCGTTTTTGTGTTGGTTAAATTCATTATGTGAGAGATGGCGGTGGAAATGCATTTATGCAAATATTGATATAATAACCATCACGTAAAAGTAAACTTGGAGTCACACGATGATATATGTTGTGTGGTCCCGCGATAATGTGATGACTTGGAAAGCATGCAGTTATTTACTCTACAGATTAAATAAATGATGAACTTCACATGGTGGTGAAAGTGCACAGTGATGAGCTTGAGGCTCTTTCCAATAAATATTGATGGTCTTATTCTGGTGACATGATGATCGATTCTTGGCTGCCGTTTGACAAAAATAATCCATAATAATGTCATCATGTAGGCTAGCCTACCCGCATTGTATACAGTATCTGCCAGCTGTTGGCTAGAGTGCACATGCCAAGACCAGAGTGGCACATTCGTTATGTAACGCACACATTTTTTTGTGACAAAACCATCAGTAGAGTTGAAAATGGCTGCAAACCTATTTAACTTGTATTCATTATTTGATACATGAATTTAACCACAAAAGTTATATTTAGTTGCACTACATCATCACACAAAGCCTATTATCCACAACCAATCAATTTGATGGAAACACATCTCTGTTGGGAAAATATTATTTTTATGCAGATTTTATAATATTCACATGAAACCCTGTCGCCGATTTCACCCTCAAAACAACATTTGATGACTTTTTTCAAATCCAATGTATTTTCCATGTAAATACAACATTGATTCAACCAGTTTCTACCCAGTGGGTAGTGTTAATATCTTGTTTGTTTTGGTTTCCAGGGGTCCTACTGGGCTATAGACACCAACCCTAAAGAGGACACACTGCCCACCAGGCCAAAGAAGAGGCCGCGCTCTGGAGAAATGGTGAGTACTGGATTTCAAATTAGAGTGGACCAGGTGATCCCAAAAGACCGGTCATCAGGAGTCAGGACGAAAGCAACAGCTTCCGACACCGCTGAATTTTCCTCACATACAATTTACACTGGTCCTGTTAACGGTCATCTGCGGCTTGCACAAATGTAGCATATATACACTACCAGTCAAAAGTTTGGACACACCAACTCATTCAAGGTTATTTTTTAAATATATTTTTTTACTATTTTCTACACCGTAGAATAATAGTGAAGACATCAAAACTATGAATAACACATGGAATCATGTAGTAACCAAAAAAGTGTTAAAACAAATTCTTCAAAGTAGACACCCTTTGCCTTGATGACCGCTTTGCACATTCTTGGCATTCTCTCTCAACCAGCTTCACCTGGAATGCTCTTCCAGCAGTCTTGAAGGAGTTCCCACATATGCTGAGCACTTGTTGGCTGCTTTTCCTTCACTCTGCAGTCCCAACTCATCCCAAACCATCTATATTTGGTTGAGATCAGTTGATTGTGGAGGCCAGGTCATCTGATGCAGCAATCCATCACTCTCCTTCTTGGTCAAATAGCCCTTACACAGCCTAGAGGGGTGTTGGGTCATTGTCCTGTTGAAAAACAAATGAATGTCCCACTAAGCGCAAACCAGATGGGATGGCGTACCACTGCAGAATGCTGTGGTAGCCATGCTGGTTAAGTGTGCATTGAATTCTAAATAAATATCCAACAGTGTCATCAGAAAAGCACCCCACACAATCATTAAAAAAAATACAGATTTCCACCAGTCTAATGTCCATTGCTCGTGTTTCTTGGCCCAAGCAAGTCTCTTCTTATTATTGGCATCCTTTAGTAGTGATTTCTTTGCAGCAATTTGACCATGAAGACCTTATTCATGAAGTCTCCTCTGAACAGTTGATGTTGAGATGTGTCTGTTACTTGAACTCTGAACCATTTATTTGGGCTGCAATCTGAGGTGCAGTTAATTCTAATGAACTTATCCTCTGTAGCAGAGGTAACTCTGGGTCTTCCATTCCTGTGGCGGTCCTCATGAGAGCCAGTTTCATCATAGCGTTTGATGGTTTTCGCGACAGCACTTGAAGAAACTTTCAAAGTTCTTGAAATTTTCCGAATTAACTGACTTCCATGTCTTAAAGTAATGATGGATCTTTGCTTATTTCAGCTCTTCTTGCCATAATGTGTTTTTTTTAACCAAATAGGGCTATCTCCTGTATACCACCCCTACCTTGTCACAACACAACTGATTGGCTCAAATACATTAAGAAGGAAAGAAATTCCACAAATTACCTTTTAACAAGGCACACCTGTTAATTGAAATGTATTCCAGGTGACTACCTCAAAGCTGGCTGAGAATGCCAAGAGTGTGCAAAACGGTCATCAAGGCAAAAGGTTTCTACTTTGAACAATCTCAAATATAAAATATATTTTGATTTATTTAACACTTTTTTTTGGTTGCTATATGATTCCATATGTGTTATTCCATAGTTTTGACATCTTCACTATTATTCTAGAATGTAGAAAATAGTAAAAATAAAGAAACACTGGAATGAGTAGTTGTGTCCAAACTTGACTGGTACTGTATACTGAACAAAACTATAAACGCAACATGTAAAGTGTTGGTCCCATGTTTCATGAGCTGAAATAAAAGATCACAGAAATGTTCCATATGCACAAAAAGCTTATTTCTCTCAAATGTTGTGCGCACATTTGTTTACATCGCTGTTAGTGAGCATTTCTCATTTGCCAAGATAATCCATCCACCTGACAGGTGTCAAGAAGCTATTTTATATCAAGAAGCTATTTTATATCAAGAAGCTATTTTATTTCAGCTCATGAAACATGGGACCAATACTTTACATTTTGCATTTATATTTTTGTTCAGTGTATATAAGAGACGATAATCAATTGTTCCTCGTCAGATCAATATAAATGTAACAAATTCCTAAACAAATTCTAGGCTACCGTGTATGGACATTGAGTTTTGCATTCTATGCTTAATGTAAAACGTCTCATGATCCTGTCTCATTTCGGCCAACAGTTATCACCTATCTACTTTGAGATGGTGATATCATGCTGTGAAAAATCACGTCTCTTCTGCCCCTATAGAATTATCACTATACCACTGGCATTCAGTGACCTGAGTGCCTGAATGAACACGGCGCTGCAGCTCACTGAGCCCTGAGCAGCAGCAAGCCTACTCTCCCCCTTCGCATCTACCACTGCCCTACCCATCACCACGGAAACAAAGCAGGCATAGAGCGCCAAAGTGCACAATCATCACAGCCCAATGAGAAGAGGGGAGGGCAAGCAGAAGAGAGATGGAGGGGAAGAACGGAAGGGAGAGGGTGAGAGTGACAGGAAGGGGGAAAGAAAGCAAAAGAGTGAATGAGAGGGAGAGAGAATGGAAAGGGGAAAGAGCAGGAAGGAAGAGAACAAGAGAGAGAGGACGAGCGAGAGGGAGTGGAGAGAAAAGAGGTAGAGTATTCTAGGCTTCTTTTCCAGTTAATTAACACAAGGCCCTAGGCTTCCGTTAAACATATTTTCTTCTGGTTTTTTTTTTTAATCACAAACATTAATTCAGAACCTAGTCATTTTTTATTACGCGTAAGCCCTATGACCCTTTTAGTACGCTTCGGTAGCATTGCTGGCAGATTTGCAAGAGTTGTCAGATTGGCTCACAGAAATATAGCCGTCTTTCACTGTCAAAAGAGTGTGTGTTCCATATTATTTCTCTAGATCTATTGGCAACAGACAAAGCATTTTAGTATGTGGTTTTCAATGCAGTATAGTGCATTTGGAAAGTATTCAGACCCCATGTCTTTTTCCACATTTTGTTACATTACATCCTTATTCTAAAATGGATTAAAAAAAAAAAAATTCCCCTCAATCTACACACAATACCCCATAATGACAAACAAAAAACAGATTTGTAGACATTTTTGCAAACAAAAAATGTAATATTACATTTACATAAGTATTCAGACCCTTTACTCAGTACTTTGTTGGAGCACCTTTGGCAGCGATTACAGCCTTGAGTCTTCTTGGGTATGATGCTACAAGCTTGGCACATCTGTGTTTGGGGATTTTATCCCAATCTTTTCTGCAAATCCTCTCAATCTCTGTCAGGTTGGATGGGGAGCGTCGCTGCACAGCTATTTATAGGTCTCTCCAGAAATGTTCGATCCAGTTCAGGTCCGGGCCTTGGATGGACGACTCAAGGACATTCAGACTTGTCCCGAGCCAATCCTGCCTTGTCTTGGCTGTGTGCTTAGGGTTGTTGACCTGTTGGAAGGTGAACCGTCGCCCCAGTCTGAAGTCCTGAGTGCTCTGAAGCAGGTTTTCATAAAAGATCTCTCTGTATTTTGCTCTGTTATTTTTTCCCTCAACCTGACTGGTCTCCCAGGTCTCACATGCTTCACCGTAGGGATGGTGCCAGTGGCATTCAGGCCAACGAGTTCACTCTTGGTTTCATCAGACCAGGGAATCTTCATTCTCATGGTCTGAGAGTCTTAAGGTGGCTTTTGGTAAACTCCAAACGGGCTGTCATGTGCCTTTTCCTGAGGAGTGGCTTCCATCTGGCCACTACCATAAAGGCCTGATTGGTAGAGTGCTGCAGAGATGGTAGTCCTTCTGGAAGGTTTTCCAATCTCCACAGAGGAACTCTGGAGCTCTGTCAGAGTGACCATCGGCTTCTTGGTCACCTCCCTGACCAAGGACCTTCTCCCCCAATTGCTCAATTTGGCAAGGCGGTCAGCTCTAGGAAGAGTCTTGGTGGTTCCAAAGTTCTTCCATTTTAGAATGATGGAGGCCACTGTGTTCTTGGGGACCTTCAATGCTGCAGACATTTTTAGGCTACTCTTCCCCAGATCTGTGCCATGACACTATCCTGTCATGGAGCTCTTTGAACAATTCCTTCGACCTCATGGCTTATTTTTTGCTCTGACATACACTGTCAACTGTGGGACCTTGTATAGACAGGTGTGTGCCTTCCCAAATCATGTCCAATCAATTGAATGTACCACAGGTGGACTCCAATCAAGTTGTAGAAACATCTCAAGGATGATCAATGGAAACAGGATGCACCTGAGCTCAATTTCGAGTCTCATAGCAAAGTGTCTGAATACTTGTGTAATAAGGTATTTCTGTTTTTGATGCACATATCATAGCCATTGTTTGTCTGTAAGGTGAGTAGTCCATCTAACTGTTCTTCTGTGGTATATAAAGTGGTCAAATAGCAAGTAAAATGTTGTTAGGGCCGAGGCACCAACTATTCTTTCTTGTAGGCATACAGGAGGACTAATTCATCTCTCCTCATACACTCTTGAATCAAGCCATTCTTCCCAAATACACAGACCCCTGTCATGGATCTTGCAACTGTCTCCCCTCCTTTGGAGTTTATCATAAATTAAAGTTGCATTGTTGCAAACCAATCCTCTTTCAGTAAGCAGTTTTGGGAGCCAGGCAAGTGAGGGTAGACAAAATGGTGAAAGATACATTTTGTGTCTGTAATAATTATTAATATTATGTTATGGTTTACTGTAGACTATACCAGCTCAATATTATATGCTATCTATCCCATCAATGTTCTGTGGAGCAGTGTTGTAAAGTACTTAAGTAAAAATACTTAAATACTTTACAGTTTTTGGGGTTATCTGTACTTTACTATTTATATTTTTGACAAGTTTTACTTCGATACATTCCTAAAGAAAATAATGTACTTTTTATTCCGTACATTTCCCTGACAACCAAAAGTACTTGTTATATTTTGAATGCTTAGCAGGACAGGAAAATTGTCAAATTCACACTTATCAAGAGAACATCCCTGGTCATCCTTACTGCCGCTGATCTGGCGGACTCACTAAACACACATGCTTTGTTTGTAAATGATGTCTGAGTATTGGAGTGTTCCCCTGGCTAAAAAACAAGAAAATAGTGTGGTCTCGTTTACTTTATGTAAGGAATTTTAAATGATTTATACTTTTACTTTTGATATTTAAGTATATTTTAGCAATTACATTTGATATTTAAAACCAAATACTTTTACTCAAATGGTATTTTACTGGTTGACTTTCACTTGAGTAATTTTCTATTAAGTTATCTTTACTTTTACTCAAGTATGACAATTGGGTACTTTTTCCACCACTGCTGTAGAGAGAGACCAAGAGACAGCCCTCTCCCATCCCTCCCTTATATTACTCTGTCCTATTCTCCAGGCCTCCACCCCCTACAGCCTGGAATCGGAGTCCCTGCGAATGGACTGTATCATGTACGGAGATGCCTCTCCCACTCTGGCAATCAACACTGTGACTAACAAGGTAGTTGTCTGTCGTAATGACATGCAAACCCATACACCTCTGGGGCAATATTGTAACACTGGTCATCTTTGTTCAAGGTAGTGATATTAATGGCGCCCATCTTTATTACCGACCTGCCAACCCGCACACAATTTGAAGTCAACGTATGCTGGTACGAAAAACTACCTTAAAATAGGCAAAAAATAGGTTTCCAGTTGGCACATTGTGGGCGAGGAGAGAATCTCTATAGTCGTAATAGCCTACTATTTTCCTCCTTCTGGTAGCGCTCCACTTTTTCCTTTGATACCAACGGTGAGGAAAAGGGGTAGGGAAAATGGAGAACAAGCTGTTTGCCAAATACATTTCCCCAAATTGTATGTGTTAGTCAAGCACATAACTACGTGTTATTTTGTAGTTAGCTCCTTAGCTACGTCGTCATTACGACGAAGGTAGTTAGCTACAGTGTTTAGTCAACTAAGCAAGAACACTTTGTTGCCCGCACATACTTTGATCTCCACAGCAGTAGAAGGCGCGAGTGCATTGACGAGCAGGGAAACGTGCGGCGTTGCGTAAATGGAAACAGACCAGGCATACAGAGATGTTACGCTAATACCGTCCTTCACAGAAAGTTATGATAAACTATTACTTTGGTCCCAGCTCTCTGCAGGTCATTCACTAGGTCCCCCTGTGTGGTTCTGGGATTGTTGCTCACCGTTCTTGTGATCATTTTGACCCCACGGGGTGAGATCTTGCGTGGAGCCCCAGATCAAGGGAGATTATCAGTGGTCTTGTATGTCTTCCATTTCCTAATAATTGCTCCCACAGTTTATTTCTTCAAACCAAGCTGCTTACCTATTACAGATTCAGTCTTCCCAGCCTGGTGCAGGTCTACAATTTTGTTTCTGGTGTCCTTTGACAGCTCTTTGGTCTTGCCCATAGTGGAGTTTGGAGTGTGACTGTTTGAGGTTGTGGACAGGTGTCTTTTATACTGATAACAAGTTCAAACAGGTGCTATTAATACAGGTAACGAGTGGAGGACAGAGGAGCCTCTTAAAGAAGAAGTTACAGGTCTGTGAGAGCCAGAAATCTTGCTTGTTTGTAGGTGACCAAATACTTATTTTCCACCATAATTTGCAAATAAATTCATTAAAAATCCTACAATGTGATTGTCTGGATTTTTTTTCTCATTTTGTCTGTCATAGTTGAAGTGTACCTATGATGAAAATTACAGGCCTCTCTCATCTTTTTAAGTGGGAGAACTTGCACAATTGGTGGTTGACTAAATACTTTTTTGCCCCACTGTATATGGGCTGCGTCGCAATCTATGTCGCTAGTGTCGGCCTTCCGCACCTGCGTTGTCAGTCCAAGAGACATCCCTAAATTTGCTCTTCTCAGGAAAACATTTGTAGCGGGCGAACTGTTTGGCCTACACGTTGGTTTTCTCTGTTTGTTCCACAAACCCCACAAGCACCACGGGACTCGTTTGAAGTTGTTTCCACTGATGTGCCAACTTCTGTCTGGAGCATCAAACCGTTTGGGCAACAAACTAATATGACCCCACTGTGGAAAGGGGAGACTCACAAACACAATGATTAGAATAATCATTACCCCTAAGTTTAACTTAGAAACATTTGAAAGTTTCATAGAGACCACCTCAATTTAATGTAGAATCAAATACTTCTGTGTTGGCTACATTGTTTGCTATAATTTCAATGGATACTTAGGGACTTCCCCAGAGTCAGATGAACTCATGGATACCATGTTCATGTCTCTGCATGTAGTGTGAAAGAAGTTGCTAACTAGCGCTAGGGAAATTGCTAACTAGCTTTAGTACAATGACTGGAAATAGCATGCTAGCAGATACCCATAGACTTCGCAAATACCCATAGACTTCCAGTCATTGTGCTAACGCTAGTTAGAATTGGCTCGCAAAACTACCTCTATCTTCCTTCATACTGTACACAGAGACATACAAATGGTATCCATGTGTTCATCTGACTCTGGGAAGTAGATAAATCCCAAAGTATCCCTTTTAGACTCTAGGTTTTTAGAAATGGCATTTACAGGTTTTTCAAATGCATAATGCTCCAACCTCCTGAGGGGGGAGTTGACTGACCCCCTCCGTACCTCCCCCTACCCAACCTTAGACCAGCACCACTTTGTCAGAAAATCCTAGGGAGAACCCTGATTTGTACATTTAAATGTATTTCTAGTTAGCTACTGAAGAGCAGAAAATTACCACGTACCTATAAGTCTTCTGCCAACATCAATATTAGGCCAAAAAAGTGCATTTGCCTTTGATTTGAGCAGTGTGGGTGCCCCCGCCGCACTGAAGTGGTACTCATAACAATTCTTCAAACTTGGCAGGTCTGTTATTCCAGTAAGTGATATAAACATTGGCCATCTTTGTTCCAGTTGGGGATATTAACAACCACCATCTTTGTTCCAGGTAGTGTTGTACAAGACGGAGCAGGAGGACAGCGACAGCCCCAGGAGCAGCCTCAATAACAGCCTCTCTGACCAGAGCCTGGCCTCAGTCAACCTCAACAGCATCGTGCACAGCTACACGCCGGTACGTCACGCACCTCACTTAATAACACCGCTAACACTGCCGCAACAGGATGTTTCATGTCCAACGGCTTGAGGAGAACGAAAGCTATACTAAGACTGTGACCCATGGGGCACTTTATTCCCTTTTATATTGCTACTTTTAACCAGGACCCATATGACTGGTCAAGAGTAATGCACTATATGTAATAGGGTGCCATTTGGGGCAGAGAATAAGTTTTGTGTCAAATGGTAGAGGTAGGGAACATCTATATAGATTTGAGTGACCTTTGCTTGAAAAATTATATTTATTTTATTTGTCATTAGAAGTCTTAGTTGGAATCTGCCATTGTTGCTTTTGGTCGACCTTTACTGCTGTACACAACTTCAGTCTTGGATCAGAGTGGACTTTTCCCAGCCAGTGTTTGCTGGCTCATTACTTCAGTGGTTATTGGGGCAATGCTGCTCATGTGTGAAGTAGGATGTCCCTTGGGGGTTATTTTAGATCATACTACATGGTGTCAGAAGTGGTTTTAAAATTCACATAAACGTGAAGGACGTACCAAGTAAATCATACATTCAGGCTGTTTCAAAGCAGGGAGGGAACAGTGTTGGAGATAAAACAGCGCATATCATTATTGTGCTAGCTAACGAGCAAGGACTAAGTTACTGCTAAGCAACATGTTGTAAGAGGAAGAAGCTGGCGGGATTTCAGGGTTTGCGACTCCAAGTTCAACGGGCTCTGGCGCAGACACGGACAGGCCAGTGGCTAGTGCTGACGGATTTCGCATTAGTCCCCCGGAGAATTTAGTTTGTATGGACATTCAAAACTGGCCGAAATGGATCAGGCGCTTTGAAAGGTACAGGGTAGCATCAGGCTTAAACGTGAAAAATGAGGCATTTCAAGTTAATACACTGATCTACTCTATGGGTGATGAAGCCGAGGATATATTAAATGCTTCAACGTTGACCGAGGAAGAGAAACTTAACTACAGTGACGTTAAAGACTGTTTTGAAACGCATTTTGTAGGGAGACACAACATTATTTTTGAGAGAGCTAGGTTTAATATGTGCAAACAGGAGCAGGGTGAAACCACTGACAGTTTTATTACAGCTGTTCACAAACTAGCAGACCATTGTCAGTTTGGCGCGCTCAGGGAAGAGCTGATCCGAGATCGGATTGTAGTCGGAATAAGAAATATATCACTTTCTGAAAAGTTACAGTTGGATTCCCAGCTTACCTTGTCCAAAGTTGTAAACCAGGTTATGCAGAGTGAGACAGTAAAAAGACAGCAGACGATACTGCGCGACAGCAGCTCCTTGCAGAACGAAGAGTGGGGAAATACATGCATTTTCATACAGAGCTAAAACAACGGAGGGGAACACAGAACAGAGACAAGACGGAGAAAACAACCACAGACAGCACCAGTAGCTAGTTCAAGTGTTTTTCGCAAATGTGGGAAATCCCCTTTCTACAGATGGAAAGATTGCCCAGCAAAGGATGCTGAATGCAGGAAATGTCACAGGAGAGGAGACTTTTCAGCTGTCTGTCGATTAAAGCAAATGCATGAGGTTTCAGAGGAGGTACAGCAGGACAGCATCTTGCTGGGAGAAGTAAAGGGAAACAATACTGGCTGGCATTCAGACATTAAACTCAATGTGGAGGTTGTGTCATTTAAACTAGTGACAGCTATCCCAACTAGGCTGTATAGCTATAGCAGAGATGGCCCTTTGCTCTCTACAAACAAAAAACTGTATGGGCCCAGTAATAACATTTTACCAGTGGTAGGGCACTTGGTGATTAAACTGGAGAGTAAAGACAAAAGTGCCATCCAGCCTGTCTTCGTCATTGACACTCTAGCCAGACCGTTGCTGGGGCTGCCAGCAATTGAAGCATTGCAACTCATTGAGAGAGTGAGCGAACTGGAGGACCCAGGTGAGGTTTTCAAAAATAAATTCCCAAAAGTGTTTTCTGGTCTAGGAAGGATAGAAGGTGACTACAAAATCCGCCTGAAAGAGGATGCTGTCGCCTATGCCCTTACCACCCCCTGCCGGGTGCCTATCCCTTTATTGGCCAGAGTAAAGGAAGAGTTGGGGAGGATGGAAGAAATTGGGGCGGTGTCTAAAATAGAGAGTCCCACAGACTGGTGTGCAGGGATGGTAGTGGTGCCAAAAGCCAATGGGGAAATAGGGATCTGTGTGGACATGACTAAATTGAATGAGGCACTCTGCAGAGAGAGACACATCTTACCATCTGTTGAGTAGTCACTGGCTCAGTTGGATGGCTCACAAGTCTTTACAAAGCTGGATACCCGCTCAGGTTTCTGGCAGATACCGCTGTCATCAGAGAGTAGGGCACTCACAACGTCTATAACACCGTTTGGCCGTTACTGTTGTAATGTTTTGCCATTTGGAATCGCTTCCGGTCCTGAGCATTTCCAAAGACGCATGTCCCAGCTGTTGGATGGGCTGAGTGGCGTCATAGTCCACGTGGACGATGAGCTCGTGTGAGGAAGGGACAGGGCAGAACATGATGTAAGGCTCACAGCAGTTCTGACCCGAGTCCAGAAGACTGGCCGGACACTCAATGAAAAATGCACTTTTGCACAATCAGAGGTCTTGTTCTTGGGACACAAAATCAGTGCAGCTGGAATAGAGCCGGACCCAGAGAAGATCAGCGCCATCACAGATATGCCCAGACCCCAGAATGTGGCTGAAGTCAGGACCTTCTTAGGCATGGCCACATATGTGGGTAAGTTCCTCCCACAGTTCTCAGATACAACCAAACCTCTGAGAGTCTTACTAGCCAAAGAGAATGACTGGTCATGGGGTCACATGCAACAGGTAGCGTTTGACAAAATCAAAGGAGATCTGGCCTCACAGAGAGTGCTGGCCCAGTACCGTCCCCACGCTAAGACAAAAGTATCAGCAGATGCATCATCCTTTGGGCTAGGGGCGGTCCTCACACAGATGCAGGACAACATGGAGTGGCATCCAATAGCATACATCTCCTGAAGCTTATCCGACACAGAGCAAAGATATGCTCAATTGGAGAAGGAGGCGTTGGCTTTCACATGGGCATGTGAAAGGCTCAGCCAATACCTTATTGGCCTGCAGTTTACAGCAGAGACTGATCACAAGCCACTGTTGGCTCTGTTAGGGACAAAAGCACTGGACGACTTGCCTCTCAGAGTTCTGCGCTTCTGCCTCAGATTACTGAGGTTCACCTACAAGATGGTGTATGTGCCAGGGAAGGCACTGATCATAGCAGATGCACTCTCCAGGGCCCCAATTAAACGTCCATTATCAGAGGAGGAGCAATGTCTAGAGGGTGAGGTACAGGTGTCCATTAATGCAATAAGGGACAGTCTACCTGCATCTCAGACCAAACTGCAGCAGATTGCAGAGGAGCAACAACGAGACCACATCTGCCAACAGAGTACAGCAGTGCAAAAAGGGATGGCCCAGGCAGGAGGAACTGCCTCAGCTGCTGAAGCCCTATTGGGTGCACCAACGTGACTTCTACTGTAATGGAGACCTTCTCATGAAAGGACAACGGATAGTTATCCC
Source organism: Oncorhynchus tshawytscha (assembly GCF_018296145.1). NCBI lineage: Eukaryota > Metazoa > Chordata > Actinopteri > Salmoniformes > Salmonidae > Oncorhynchus > Oncorhynchus tshawytscha. Next base: position 56,509,137 of record NC_056444.1, on the reverse strand, counting down.
AGAGACTCTACAACCAGAAATGCTAGACAGAGTGCATGATGGACACATGGGGATAACCAAATGCAGACTGAGGGCTCAACAGTCAGTGTGGTGGCTTGGTCTGAGTACCCAGATTGCCAAACTAGTGGCCCAGTGTGAGGTCTGTACAAAATGTCAACCTTCTCATCCGGAGCCAATGATGGCAATGGAGCTGCCAAAACGGCCATGGCAAAAGGTAGGGGCGGATATGTTCTTTTGGAAAAATGACACTTATCCGCTAGTGGTAGATTACTACTCAAGATACATTGAAATAGCAAAGACACCCATAACCACATCAGCTGGTGTTATCAATGGATTAAAGTCAATTTTTTTCCAGGCAAGGGGTCTCTGAGATCCTGGTTACAGATAACGCTCCCCAGTTCTCTGCAAGCTCCTTTTCTGCTTTTGCCGCAGAATATGACTTCATACATGTGTCCAGTAGCCCCTACCATGCACGGAGTAATGGTGAGGCAGAGAGAGCTGTGAAAACAGTCAAGGGACTGCTGAAAAAGAACAAGGATCCATACAGGGCTCTGTTAGCTTACAGAGTTACACCACTGCATCATGGGCCGTCGCCTGCCGAGCTGATGGGAAGGAGGCTGTGTTCCCCATTGCCTGTCTCGCCGGCTCAGCTTAAACCCCGATGGCCTAACAGGAAGGCCTTCGCTGAGAGGGACAAACGTCTCAAACAAACGCAAACTGGAGACTTTAATCGGAGACAACGTGCTAAGGAGAGGCCAGAGCTGACCGAAGGTCAACGTGTGTGGATTACAAACTCAAAGACACCAGCAATAGTGCTGAGGAAAGCAGATGCCCCACGCTCCTATGTGGTGGACACAGGCTCAGAAGAGGTACGAAGGAACAAAACACACCTCACAGCTCTTCCAGATCTACCAGCCACACAGACTGAGGCCACAGAAAATGCACAAAAAGAGGGTGAAGAAGAGAGAGAATGCTCACAGAGCCACAAGCGCGCCCAAAAAGGGGTGTGAAGCCACCAGAGTGGCTGAAAGACTATGTTACGTGAAGAGAAAACATACTGCTGGGGAACATACCCAGCAAAAAGAGACTGTACCTAAGTTAATGTTCATACTGTGTGATTTAATGCTTTCATACTGTTTCAGGATGGGAAGTAGCATGTTAGAGAATAATACTGGTTTCCAAATTACATTTCAGTTATGCTTCAGTGGTTATGCATGTTGAGTTCTTGTTCATGGGAGAGGGGAAGATGTAGTCCCTTGGGGGTGTCCGTACCTACAGTCGGGCAAAAAAGTATTTAGTCAGCCACCAATTGTGCAAGTTCTCCCACTTAAAAAGATGAGAGGCCTGTAATTTTCATCATAGGTGCACTTCAACTATGACAGACTAAATGAGAAAAAAAATCCAGAAAATCACATTGTAGGATTTTTTAATGAATTTATTTGCAAATAAATACCTATGATGAAAATTACAGGCCTCTCGTCTTTTTAAGTGGGAGAACTTGCACAATTGGTGGCTGATTAAATACTTTTTTGCCCCACTGTATGTAGGACATGCGAGGGTTAGGTTAATAAACAGGCTGGAGCTAGAACCTCGTTGTCGCGTGTCCTTATTTTAGATCATACTACAATGTGAGGCTGTGTTATTGTTTGTGTCTGAGGCCACGGCTGTGTAACACAGTCACTACTCACACACAGCCCCTTAACTATTCCAGGTCTACCACAAATACTGTGGAAATACCTGGAGTAGGGTGGTGTGCATGAACACACTACTGAAGCGAGGGTTAAATTCGTACCTAAAGGGTTGTTTCTTTGGGGAATTAAGGGGTAGAGTAGAAACAAAACTGAACATTTGCTTTGTAAGAGCCTGTGTCTTACTGATCATCACAGGGCATTTGGTTTGTTCTCCAGTGGAAACTAGAAACCACCTGTTTTCTCAACCTAATCCTTACCGGGCACCTAGGATTGCCACAAACGGTTTATTTAAACCAAGGCACTCCTGTGGCGTTGTAGCGTCTACTTTTTCATGGTCTGTAGTGTTGGCCAAAGCAAAGAACCCCAAAGACTTAGTCCACTATGTGCAATGGGTCAAATGTGGGTGCAGTGTGGGAACCAATACGGGCCTCTGTGACTGTGAGTAGACAATGTGGTCCTAACTGAATTTTATGCTTTAGTATCATCGGAAGAAAGTGCTAAAATGGACATAGAAAGGTATCTGCTAAAATAAAGGAAACACCAACATAAGTCTTAATTGGGTTTGGCAACGACGAGCCAGAACAGCTTCAATGCACTTTAGCATAGATTCTACAAGTGTCTGGAACTCTGTTGGAAGGATGTGACACCATTCTTCCATGACAAATTCCATAATTTGGTGTTTTGTTATGATGGTAGAAAAAGCTTTTTCAGGCGCCGCTCCAGAATCTCAAATAAGTGTTCAATTTGGTTGAGATCTGGTGACTGAGATAGCCGTGACATATGGTTTACATTGTTTTCATGCTCATCAAACCATTCAGTGACCACTCGTGTCCATTGTCATCCTATGGGGGCATAGCCATGGTAGACAAAATAATGGCCTGCCCAGCATTTTTATAAATGACCCTAAGCACAATGGGATGTTAATTGCTTAATTAACTCCGGAACCAAACCTGCGTGGAAGGACCTAAACTCAACAAAAAAAGAAACGTCCTCTCACTGTCAACTGCGTTTATTTTCAGCAAACTTAACGTGTAAATATTTGTATGAACATAACAAGATTCAACAACTGAGACATAAACTAAACAAGTTCCACAGACACGTGACTAACAGAATTGGAATAATGTGTCCCTGAACAAAGGGGGGGATCAAAAGTAACAGTCAGTATCTGGTGTGGCCACCAGCTGCATTAAGTACTGCAGTGCATCTCCTCCTCATGGACTGCACCAGATTTGCCAGTTCTTGCTGTGAGATGTTACCCCACCAAGGCACCTGCAAGTTCCCGGACATTTCTGGGGGGAATGGCCCTAGCACTCACCCTCCGATCCAACAGGTCCCAGACGTGCTCAATGGAATTGAGATCCGGGCTCTTCACTGGCCATGGAAGAACACTGACATTTCTGTCTTGCAGGAAATCACGCACAGAATGAGCAGCATGGCTGGTGGCATTGTCATGCTGGTGGGTCATGTCAGGATGAGCCTGCAGGAAGGGTACCATTTGAGGGAGGAGGATGCCTTCCCTGTAACGCACAGCATTGAGATTTCCTGCAATTACAACAAGCTCAGTCCGATGATGCTGTGACACACCGCCCCAGACCATGACGGACCCTCCACTTCCATATCGATCCCGCTCCAGAGTACAGGCCTCGGTGTAACCCTCATTCGTTCAACGATAAGCACGAATCCGAAGATAAACACGAATCCGACCATCACCCCTGGGGAGACAAAACCACGACTCGTCAGTGAAGAGCACTTTTTGCAAGTCCTGTCTGGTCCAGCGACGGTGGGTTTGTGCCCATAGGTGGCGTTGTTGCCGGTGATGTCTGGTGAGGACCTGCCTTACAACAGGCCTACAAGCCCTCAGTCCAGCATCTCTAAGCCTATTGCGGACAGTCTGAGCACTGATGGAGTGATTGTGCGTTCCTGGTGTAACCCGGGCAGTTGTTGTTGCCATCCTGTACTTGTCCCGCAGGTGTGATGTTCGGATGTACCGATCCTGTGCAGGTGTTGTTACACGTGGTCTGCCACTACGAGGACGATCAGCTGTCCGTCCTGTCTCCCTGTAGCTCTGTCTTAGGCGTCTCACAGTACGGACATTGCAATTTATTGCCCTGGTCACATCTGCAGTCCTCATGCCTCCTTGCAGCATGCCTAAGGCACGTTCATGCAGAGGAGCAGACACCATTTGTTTTTGTTTTCAGAGTCAGTAGAGAAAGGCCTCTTTTAGTGTCCGAAGTTTTCATAACTGTGACCTTGATTGCCTACCGTCTGTAAGCTGTTAGTGTCTTAACGACCATTCCACAGGTGCATGTTCATTAATTGTTTATGGTTCATGGGAAACGGTGTTTAAACCCTTTACAATGAAGATCTGTGAAGCTATTTGGATTTTTACCAATTAACTTTGAAAGACAGGGTCCTGAAAAGGGGCCATTTCTTTTTTTGCTGAGTTTCTATACTTTTTATCCCTCATTTACATTTTTTATCAGTTACCTATAGTTGGACATATTTTTGGGGTAGATGAGGATGAACTGTTTGCCATTTGTTTATCAATCACTCACCCCCCCCTCCCTGCACCTGCATTATACAAAAGGTCAACACAATTTCATCAAATTAATCTATCTATTCTCGAGGCCATCCTCTGTTTTCCTCCCATCCCCTCATCCCTCGTTCCAGGGGTAATCCCCAGACCTAATTTATGGCCAGTCATGTGGGATCAGGGTTAGTTCTGCTTCGTTAGTCCACCCAGGTGACACCTCCTCATTGAAGGTGATTACTCCTGGCGTCTCCTGCTGAAGTCTCAAGTGCCAGCACTGCCAAGATCGCTGGATAGAAAGGCCACGTCGGCAGGGATGAATGTGTCGCTTTCAGTTGGATCAACTTCAGGGAGGTGCCACGCCGATTGGACTTCTAATTGTATATTTGAGGCCAATGCACATGGCAGAGCCACAATTAGGATGGTGAAAGGGTGAAAATATTATACATGCAGGGCCTTCAGAAAGTATTTACACCTCTTGACTTTGTCCACATTTTGTTGTGTTATAGCCTGAATTTAAAATGGATTACATCTAGATCTCCTACTGGCCTACACATAATACCCCAGAATGTCAGTGGAATTATGCTAATAAAAAATAAAAGCTGAAATGTCTTGAGTCAATAAGTAATCAACCCCTTTGTTATGGCAAGCCTAAATACATTCAGGAGTAAAAATGTGCTTAACAAGTCACTTAATAAGTTGCATGTGCTCATTCTGTGTGCAATAATAGTGTTTGACATGATTTTTTAAATGACTACCTCATATCTGTACACCACACATACAAGTATCTACAAGGTTCCTCTATTGAGCAGTGAATTTCAGACACAAATTCAACCACAGGGAGGTTTTCCAATGCCTTGCAAAGAAGGGCACCTATTGGTAGATTAATTTTTTTTTTTTAAAGCTGACATTGAATATCCCTTTAATCATGGTGAAGTTATACACTTTGTATGGTGTATCACTACACCCAATCAATACCAAGATACAAGCGTCGCTCCTAACTCAGTTGCCAGATAGGAAGGAAACCACTCAGGTATTTCACCATGAGGCCAATGGTGACTTTAAAACAGTTACAGAGTTTACTGGCTGCGAAAGGAGAACATTGAGGATGAATCAACAACGTTGTAGATACTCCATAGTACTGACTTAATTGACAGAGTGAAAAGAATGAAGCCTGTATAGAATAAAATATTCCAAAACATGCATCCTGTTTGCAACAAGGCACTAAAGTAAGTCTGCAAAGAACATGGCAATGCAATTAAAACTTTGTATTTAGGACATAAAGTTCTGTTTGGGGCAAATCCAATGCAACACATTACTGAGTACCACTCTCCATATTTTCAAGCATAGTGGAGGCAGCATCATATTATGGGTATGCTTGCAATCGTTAAGGACTGGGGAGTTTTTCAGGATAAAAAATGTATGGAATCAAGCTAAGCACAAGTAAAATCTGACAGGAAAACCTGGTTCAGTCTGTTTCCACCAGACACTGAGAGATGAATGAACCTTTCTGCAGGACAATAACCTGAGAAACAAGGCCAAATCTACACTGGAGTTGCTTACCAAGAAGACAGTGAATGTTCCTGAATGGCCGAGATACAGTTTTGACTTAAATCAAAAATCTATGGCAAGACCTGAAAATGGTTGTCTAGCCAATGATCCACAACCAATTTGACAGAGCTTGAACAATTTTGCCAAGAATAATGGGCAAATGTTGCGCAATCCAGGTGTGGAATGCTCTTAGAGACTCACCTCAAGACTCACAGCTGTAATCACTGCTAAAGGTGCTTCTACAAAGTATTGACTCAAGGGTGTGAATAATGTAAATGAGTTATTTCTGTATTTCATTTTCAATACATTTACAAAAAACATGTTTTCACCTTGTCATTATGGGTTATTGTTTGTATATGGGTGATTTAAAAAAAATAACAACAGAAAAAAACAATTGAATCCAGACTATAATTCAACAAAATGTGGAAAAAGTCAAGGGGTATGAATACTTTCTGAAGGCACTGTATATGATGGACTTTATAGAAGTAGAATGACTGTATTGTATAAAACACTGTAGTGTTATGTGTTATTCCCTCAGTAAATTGCCTTGAAGGTAATTAGGGCAGAATCCTAACATGAGAATTTTCGTAACGCAAAAAATGTTGTTGGTTGTCGTGGTCTCCGAAAGAGGTGCTGGCTTAGTATAGATACAATCGGCCTGGGCTCTCGGGTTAGAAGGGGGAATGACCAGCAGAAGACAGGGATATAGAAAACATGTTTACTACCATGCCTTAAACAGGCACAGTGTGGATACCTCAAGTTAGCATCCAGCCTTTTTAACCAAAGTAATGAAAATACCCTTTGCCTCTCTCTCTCTCTGTAGGTCAGTAGTCACTCAGAACCCTCCTCCCAGTCTCTGAGTTTAAAGCTGCATCCTCCCCCTCCACTTCCTCCTCCTCCCCAGCCCCAGTACAACGTGGCCGAGGGGGACAAGCAGCTCCTCTTCTCCGACTTCGAGGACCTCAGTGCCTCCTTCCGCAGCCTCTACAAGTCTGTCTTTGAGCAGTCCTTCAGCCAGCATGGTGAGTCATGGGCAGAAGCACTCTGATGCAGACCTGGGTTCATATAATGTTTTGTTTTCTATCAAAATACTTTGGGGCATTTGATTGAGCCTGCCTGTAGTCACGCTGCGGTTTGCAGCAGGCTAGCTAAATCGAACACAGCTGAAGTATTTGAAAGAAAACAAGCTACCGTCATACCCGGTTGATGAGAGAACAGAGGAAGAGCTGCATGGGGAACACAAGTGGGAATGAAACATGCTTTTTCTACTGATTATTTTACTGGTTAGCTAAAAGCACACACCACAACATCATGGCGATCTCCTACACCAAAGTTTGGATGGTTAATTACGTTAACCAGTAATACGATTTTTTATTTGTATTCCTCTATTGAACTCGCATAAACAAATAATCAATTGTGCTAAAGATCTAAAATCTTTGCGTCACTTAGTCAAACGAGCCAGGCAATCAAGGGGAATTCTCATAAAAAACTAAACATTGTATTCACACATGATTGGAGCAAAGTGCAGGGCTGTGTGACTAGCTTTGATACTTGCTAATTAGATTGTGAAGCTTCTCGCTAATTGCTTCCTGTAGCTTCCTATTGGGTCAACAGGGCCTCTTCCTGCTTGTTATACCATCCACCTTCTCTAACCCCAGACATGGATGCGCTCTGTCGGTCTGTTGCTTGAAATCAATTCTTTAATGACAGTTTCTTTTTATTGTTAAAAAAATATTGTACAAGGAGGAGCAAACGAGCTGAATTGTGTACAATGAAATATAAAAAAGTAAGAAATATACATCACTACGAGAATAAATAACAATGACAAAGCCTAGGGCATTGAAAGTCAATGGCTATGATTGCTGCTTTTTAGCAGGTGTACAATGGCTGGAGTGGCACTGTAACCATAGCACTTAATCCCACAGTGTATGAGGTCCCAACACCTCTTTTATGAGTTGGCAGTTTTTTGTACTCCCACCGTACAGTATGGGCAAAGTTTTCGTCACGCAAAACCCCCACATCTGTGCATAAAATACTGTACCATTTTTTTTTTTTCAATGTGCGTTCATTTAAGAAGGCGACTATTTATGCCTTGCTCAGTTTGGGGAACTCTAGACTAGTTAAATAATCGCCTTCATATAACGTACATTGTTATATGTCATTAAATCACGCTGCCATATTATAGTGATGTTTACGGGTATTTTTTGCACCAATCGGTGCTCTCCTGCATTGTGAAAATGCCATCCTACAATATGTGTTCCATTCTATTTCTATGGCCCCCACAGCCTAGGCAAAGTGAGGCTCACTGCCTTGCATGCTTGGGGCTCCCGAGTGGCATAGCGGTCTAAGGCACTGCATCTCAGTGCAAGAGGCGTCACTACAGTCCCTGGTTCAAATCCAGGCTGTATCACATCTGGCCGTGATTGGGTGTCTCATAGGGTGGCGCACAATTGGCCCAGCGTCGTCTGGGTTTGGCCGGGGTAGGCCATCATTGTAAATAAGAATTTGTTCTTAACTGACTTGCCTAGTTAAATAAAGAAAACAAATATATATTTTTTAAATGCTTCTACCAAAGGAATGGCGTCAGTAGTCATTGCCTTTGAGGGGCTGAAATGCTGTGAGTCACCCAAGCAGCCAAGCTCCTCACCCTCCCTATAAAACCAAAGCGTGTCTAAACCACATGGACTGACTCAGTCAGGGTGCATCTCAATAGACTAAAGTGGCTTCTCCTCTCCCGTCTCCTTTCCTTCATCTGTGTTGTGAAAGACTGATGAAAGCCTGCCAGTGCAAATGAAGGTGAATGACACAAGGAGAGTAGAGGAAGCCACTTTAGACTATTGAAATGCACCCTCGGAGCTTCAGTGAGGATTCCTGATGTAGTAAGGCAGATATCAGTTTAAATAACACACATGCATCAAGAGAGTCAAATTCATCAAACCCATCAGAATGAAATCCCTCCAGGTTTGCGTGAGTATTTTTTTAATGAGAAAACATCTCTGTATCAATAGCAGTCGCATGCTGCACTGTAGTGGCATAGGTGTAGTGCTTCTAACCTTTCCTGTCCTGTCTGACTGTCTGTCTGTGATTGTGGTTGGCCCTGCAGGTCTCATGGGTATGCCCAGCGAATCGAGCCAGCAGCCACGGACGTTGTGCTCCTACCAGCACTCCCCTGTCCGGGGCAGCAGCAGGGGCATCAACGCCCACAACCACCAACACGCACACAACCACGGTCACCGCCATAATCACCACCCGCCCCACTCGCAGCACCTCTCTCCCCACGCCACACACAACCAACACCAACCTCATCAACACACTCAGCACAGGCAGCACTCACAGCACCCTCAACACCGCCAGCACCCCAACAGTGGGCAGCAGCAGTCACAGCACCTCCAGAGCCATACTGGCCAGCCAGCACAGATGCCCTGCACCAACACTGGTAAGACCCACTAGTGTACTGTCTGAGACAAAACACACCTAAACAATGGATGGCCGAGTGCCTCTGACTAGAATATCGTCTGTCATTTTCTGTTAATTTCCCGACGATTCCACATGCTGAATCCGCACAAACAGCAACCGCTCGGCGACACCCAGCGGGCGGTCACTTTAACACACTGCGGCGACAACAAACGATAGGACGGCCACCCGCTGCTTTTAGCCATTCGTTGTGGTGGTGTGTCTGAAGCTTAAGGCAGGACTCGGGTTCAGCTGCTATCCATAAATACTACTCCCTACATGCTCAGCAAGGACTCATGGATTGCATTGTATTAGCTATGTAGTTTGTTTTCCCACTACTCCTCAAAGCGTGTTACACCGTGTGAAGCAGACTTAAACTCATAGAGACAGGCATTTCTGAACCTCGCCGAGGTCTCTCATTTGCCTGGGCTACTCTTTGTTTTTCCTGTGTCTCTGCACTGGGCTCTAGGCTCAGAGAAAAGCCCTGTACAAATAGATGCTGTATTATCTAGGTTATTTCCCTCTCTACAGCGCCTGGGATGAATGAAAGCAATCCCCTGTCTTTGATCCACAGCTTCAAATGTGTTGCCGTTTGTGGTTTAAGGCAGAAAATCATTCCTCTTCACTAGCGTCTGTGACTTGAATTTACTCTGTGAAAAAAATGACATCTTGTGGTCAAAAGCGTCACTGCATCCTACTCAAACTACATGACTTCTGTTGGTGCTTGGCTGTCACTCTGTTGATTGCAGCACTGTGCTCTTGTGTCAACGTTTCCCTAATCGTGTTCCCGGGCTAACAAGACCAACATTTCTCCTACCGTTACTTAGTTGTGCCTTCCTCCCTAGCACTGACCCTGCCTCGCTCTATTGCCCACTCCCCCTACCTAAAATAATTGTTTTTTAGGTTTGTTTCAATAGAATTATTAGATGCCTAACTGGTTTTGGGGCCCTGGTGCTACACCAGGAAGAAGTCTAGGGGGAAAACTTCTGTGTGTCTGTGCAGGTCTGTCAGCCGACTGGTACCCCAACTTGGACTGGCTGAAGGAGAGCTGTCGCATCGCCGGCAGCTACAACTGGGCTGACGTGGACCTCTCTCCATTCCAAGGTAAGAAGAAGGAATACGGACCAAACCACTGATTACACGCACACATACACATTAGGTTGGAGAGGCTGGAGCAGTGGGAGCCACAACAGTGTTGTTCCTTGCACAACAGCAGGTGAGGTTATCTTTCTTGGATTTGTCACGAACACTCAAATCCCATCCGATTTTCTTCCAGGATTTGAATCGGAAACCTTCTGGTAGCAAGCCCACCCCTCTAACCTCTAGGCCGCCAAAACCACCGACTAGCATATCCTAAATGTAAAAAATGGTGGTAACATGACGTGTATAATGCTATTATAAAACCTTCTGTCACAATCATCTCCTAGCTCCTTATTGTAGCCTTATTACTGAATTTAAATTCATTTTATGCGTTCATCATTATGCACAGGTTATTCATTTGGAAACTATACTGAAATGTACAAAAATGTCACTTACCGTCAAATAATTTTTCTCGCGAGTCTCCCTTTGACACAAAACTCTTTCATGACATAGAATGACCAGGTGAATCCAGGTGACAGCTATGACCCCTTAATGTCACCTGTTAAGTCCACTTCAATCAGTGTAGATGAAGGGGAGGAGACAGGTTAAAGAAGGATTTTTAAGCCTTGAGATAATTTAGCCGTGGATTGTGTATGTGTGCCATTCAGAGGGTGAATGGGCAAGACAAAAGATGTACGTGCTTTTGAACAGGGTATGGTAGTAGGTGCCAGGCTCACCGGTTTGTGTCAAGAGCTGCAACGTTTCTTGGTTTTTCAACTATCAACAGTTTCCTGTGTCTATCAAGAACGGGCCAACACCCAAAGGACATCCAGCCAAATTGACAACAACTGTGGGAAGCATTGGAGTCAACATAGGCCAGCATTCCTGTGGAGGATGCAATTCAATATTAGGAAGGTGTTCTTAATGTTTTGTATGCAAAAGTGACATCACAATATGTTAGACCCTATGTGTTAGTTGTAAGTCACTTTGGATACAGAGCATCTGTTAAATGGATGTAGCCCAATGTCAATGATAGTTTCCGAGGTAGAAAAGGCCTATCCTAGGATGCATATGAAATGGCACCCTATTACCAATGAAGTGCACTATATGCATCTGAAATGGCACCTTATTCCCAATGTAGTGCACTACTTTTTGACCAGAGGCCCCTAGTCAAAAGTAGTGGACAACGTAGGGAACAGGGTTGCAGCGGTAACTGCAGCCCTAGTCTCTGGTCTGCTTGGCCACTGCCTCAGTGTGAATAATCTAATTATCCCTGGCTGTGGAGCACTCTTATCAGGGTCATTGCACAAAGCTGCACATCTATGTATGATTGATGACAGTGCTGAATGTTTAGATGCAACTCGCCCCCACAGCACTTGACCTCCTTCACAGTCGAGCAGCAATGGTGGAAGCCAATCCTCATTCTACCCTAATTAGCATACTGCTTTCATCCATCTTGTGTTTTCAGTAGGGTTGCAAAATTACGTTAACTTTCCCAAAATTCCCAGGTTTTCCAGAAATTCCAGCTTTAGTATGTTTGAATTTCCTGCTTTTTCCCTCCTGTTTCTTGAAATCTTCTGGGAAAGTTACCATAACTTTGCAACACCAGTTTTCAGACCAGTGCAGGTAAGGGAAAAGAAGACTAGAACAAGAGGAAGGCACCTAGGACTAGTGAAACTAAAATGACCCCGTCTGTGTGTGTCTGACAGGACTAAAGGAAAGCATGAGGCAGGCGGAGCTGAACAACTGGTCCCTGGACCCGGCCCAGATAGCCGACCTGTGCTCCTCCATCAACCAGTTCTTCACCCGCACTGGGGTCATCCCACCACAAGGCCCATTGCAACCACAGCCACCCCCGTCTGCCTGTCACGGCCCCATGCACACCAGCAAGCCCAGTCAGCACATCAACACAGGTCAGTGGCCAGTAGGATGCATTTTGTTACATTACAGCCTTAATCTAAAATGTATTAAATAGTTAATTCCCCATCAATAATCTACACACAATACACCATAATGACAAAGCAAAAACATTTTTTTTACATTTTTGCAAATTTATAAAAAATGTAAAACTGATATCACATTTACACAAGCATTCCGACCCTTTACTCAGTACTTTATTAAAGCACCTTTGGCAGCAATTAAAGCATAGATTCTTCCTGGGTATGACGTTACAAGCTTGGCACTCCTGTATTTGGGGAGTTTCTCCCATTCTTCTCTGCAGATCCTCTCAAGCTCTTTCAGGTTGGATGGTGAGCATTGCTGCACAGCTATTTTCAGGTCTCTCCAGAGATGTTAGATCGGGTTCAATTCCAGGCTCTGGCTGGGCCACTCAAGGACATTCAGAGACTTGTCCCAAAGCCACTCCTGCGTTGTCTTGGCTGTGTGCTTAAAGTCATTCTCCTGTTGGAAGGTGAATCTCTGCTCCAGAGGTCCTGAGCGCTCTGGAACAGGTTTTCATCAAGGATCTCTCAGCCTTTTTTAAATTTGATTTATTTTACCTTTATTTAACTAGGCAAGTCTGTTAAGAACAAATTCCTATTTTCAATGACTGCTTAGGAACAGTGGGTTAACTGCCTTGTTCAGGGGCAGAACGACAGACTTTTACCTTTTCAGCTCGGGGATTCAATCTTGCAACCTTTCAGTTACTAGTCCAATTCTCTAACCACTAGGCTACCTTTGCTCCATTCATCTTTGCCTCAATCCTGACTAGTCTCCCAGTCCCCTGCCACTGAAAAACATCCCCACAGCATGATGCTGCCACCACCATGCTTCACTGTAGGGATGGTGCCAGGTTTCCTCGCTTGGCATTCATGCCAAATAGTTCAATCTTGGTTTCATCAGACAAGAGAATCTGGTTTCTCATGGTCTGAGAGTCCTTTAGGTGCCTTTTGGCAAACTCCCAAGTGGGCTGTAATGTGCCTTTTATTAAGGAGAGGGGTGTTGGCTTTTGTCTGGCCACTCTACCATAAAGGCCTGATTGGTGGAGTGCTGCAGAGATGGTTGTCCTTCTGGATGGTTTTCCCATCTCCACAGAGGAACTCTGAAGCTCTGTCAGAGTGACCATCAGGTTCTTGGTCACGTCCCTAACCAAGGCCCTTCTCGCCCGATTGCTCAGTTTGGTCTGGCGGCCAGCTCTAGGAAGAGTCTTGGTGGTTCCAAACCTCTTCCATTTAAGAATGATGGAGGCCACTGTGTTCTTGGACCTTCATTGCTGCAGAATTATTTTTTGGTACCCTTCCCCAGATCTGTGCCTCGACACAATCCCGTCTCGGAGCTCTAAGCACAATTCCTTCGACCACATGGCTTGGTTTTTGCTCTGACATGCACTATCAACTGTGGGACATTATATACAGTGGGGCAAAAAAGTATTTAGTCAGCCACCAATTGTGCAAGTTCTCCCACTTAAAAAGATGAGAGGCCTGTAATTTTCATCATAGGTACACTTCAACTATGACAGACAAAATGAGAGAAAAAATCCAGAAAATCACATTGTAGGATTTTTAATGAATTTATTTGCAAATTATGGTGGAAAATAAGTATTTGGTCAATAACAAAAGTTTATAACAAGGGAGAACTTGCACAATTGGTGGCTGACTAAATACTTTTTTGCCCCACTGTAGACAGGTGTGTGCCTTTCCAAATCATGTCCAATCAATTGAAGTTACCACAGGTGGACTCCAAGTTGTAGAAACATCTCAAGGATGATCAATGGAAACAGGATGCACCTGAGCTCTATTTCGAGTCTCAAAGCAAGGGTCTGAATACTTATGTAAATATTTCTAAAATCCTGTTTTCACTTTGTCATGATGGGGTATTGTGTGCAGATTGCTGAGGATTTTTTATTTATTGAATCAATTTTAGAACAAGGCTGTAACGTAACAAAATGTAAAGGGGTCTGAATACTTTCCTAAGGCACTATACTGTATGTAACAGGACAGATGATAAATGGGAGCATCAGTGTGTGATGAGTCAAAAGAGTTAGTGTAGGTAACTGAATGACTGTTGCTTCCTGTTGGTTGGCTCCATCTCCTGTAGGTAATCCGTATATGGACTCCAGACAGAACATGTCTTCAATGATGGGACCCCCGGGTTACCCCCACATGACCCCCATGAGCACCGCAGGCTCCACGATGACAGGTACTAATGCTAACTACTCGCCCCCTTGTGTGTGTGTGTGTGTGTGTGTGTGTGTGTGTGTTTGTGTGTGTACACATTATTCTTAGTAATGTCATGCAGTATTGTAATGTAATAATGGTGCATTTGTATAATGCACAATGTTTTGTTTGATGTCATTTTGGACCCCAGGAAGAGTCTTGGCAATAGCTAATGGGGATCCTGCTAAAATAATAGTACTGTTTATATGTCTGTGTACAGCTGCCTTACACTTTTACCTCCATCTTCAGGGCACCATGGCCAGATGAACCAGCAGCACATGATGCCGCCTGGGCACTACCAGATGAGGAGGCTGCCTACCGAAGACATCCAGGATGACTTTGACTGGGACTCCATCGTTTAGAACTGCCCCAAGGAGAGGAAGAAAGAGGGATAGGGAAAGAGGATCAGAAGAGTGGAAGAGGATTGGGACCGGCCACATGCCCTTTGGAGAAAGAGAGACATTACAGAAGAGGAGTGTCAATCACCTGATTTTGGTCTTTTTATACAAGAGTGTAGAGTGACTTTGAAGACAATCAAATGTAGAGGGAGACTAGTCAACGTTTACCACTGGACAAGTTATGGTCATTTTGTCGGGAAAAAAATGACATTTGGAACGGTCTCGTCTCAATGTTCCAAGTGCCAACAGGTTTAGAAGTCGCCATAAATTGTGACAAGCAATGGTGAAGTATTTTGTTTAATACATGCTTCGATTCTCGTTTCTTTCCACTGAAGACTCAGAGTGGAAAGTAGCATTTTGTGTTTTCCGACAGCTTTTTTTCAAGACACGTCCACCTGCCACTGAACTGAAAGGACTGGGCGTGGATGAAAAAGATAGTGCCATTATACGTCGGAACAAACAACCGGCATCATGCCAATTAGTCCACAAAGTATTGTGACTTTTCCTCCCCGTAGCACCACTCCCCTATCTGGCAGAAGTGATAAGAAATCCACAGAATTATATTTGCGCCACTTCCAAGAAATACAGGTAGTTAGGAATGTGACAATAGGGGTAGACTAGATAAGAATGCTCACGCTAATAAGGGAATGACATTGGGGTACGGTGGCCTATCTCTTTGACTGACTCAGATGCCATCTTGTTGGTGTAGGCTTATATTGCAAAGAGAAGTGACCGTATGTTGACAGAGGAGAAATCACATGATACCACACCTGGATTCAAATGCTATTTGAAATCTTTCCCACCTTGAGTGCGAGATTAATGGGGTTTGCACTTTTGAGATGTTTCTATTGGTTAAAAAAGTCTTAATCAAGCACAGCTGAATTTTTTTGAAATTCAAAATTCAAAAAAATATATTTTGTACTTTTTACCCCTTTTTTTCCCCAATTTCGTGATATCCAATTGGTAGTTAGTCTTGTCCCATCGCTGCAACTCCCGTACGGACTCGGGAGAGGCGAAGTTTGAGAGCCATGCGTCCTCCGAAACATGACCATGCCAAGCCGCACTGCTTCTTGACACATTGCTCGCTTAACCCGGAAGCCAGCCACACCAATGTGTCGGAGGAAACCTCATACAACTGACAACCGAAGTCAGCGTGCATGTGCCCGGCCCGCCACAAGGAGTCGCAAGAGTGCGATGGGACAAGAACATCCCGGGCCAGTCAAGCCCTCCCCTAACCCGGACAACGCTGGGCCAGTTGTGCGCCTCCTCATGGGTCTCCCGGTCGCGGACGGCTGCGACACAGCCTGGGATCGAACCCGGGTCTTTAGTGTAGCCACTCGGGAGACCTTTGAAATTAATTCTCATAGTATTTGCATTGCACACTTAAATTTCTATTTGAAATCTATGTAACTTGCTTTAACATTCAATGGTTTGATGAGAACAAAAATCTTCCAGTGTAACAAGTTTCGTGTTTAGTACTTCGCCACTTTCTTAACTCTGTGATCATGAAAAAATGGTGGTGCTGGGCCAATGTTCTGTATGTATTTCCTGTTAATCCCTATCTGGTATTGTTGTGGTGTCTACAGTTATTTTGTTCTCGCTATCTCTGTGTTTTTTTCTGAGTGTGTGTGTGTGCGTGCGTGCGTGTCTGTGCGTGTGTGAGTGCATGCGCCTATGTGTGATAGCGCACGTGTGTGTTAGCGTTCATCAGGACTGTCCTGTTAGAAAGTCCATGGTACCAAGTCCTCAGGGTCCCTGTTTCCTCTTTTTTTATTTCCGAATAACCCCTATTTCCTTTTGTACGTTACTGGAAGGTCAAATGGGTTTGTGTCTCGTTTACTGTACCTGTTTGGCGGGTGTTTCGACCACTGTGGTCGAAATATGCGCCTAATGTACCACATTATAATCTACAGTGCCTTCAGAAAGTGTTCACACCCATTGACGTATTCCACATTTTGTGTTACAGCCTGAATTCAAAATGAAGTCTATAGATTTTTTTTCTCACCCATTCTACACACAATACCCGACAATGACAGAGTGAACACATGTTTTTAGAATTGTTTGCAAATTTATTGAAAATGAAATACAGAAATATCTCATTTACATTAGTATTCACACCCCTGAGTCAATACTTTGTAGACTCACCTTTGGCAGCGATTGTGAGTCTTTCTGGGTAAGTCTCTAAGAGCTTTCCACACCTGGATTGTGCAACATTTGCCCACTATCATTGTTACTGCCATAGATTTTCAAGCAGATCTAAGTCAAAACTATAACTCAGCCAAATTCACTGTCTTCTTGGTAATAAACTCCAGTGTAGATTTCACCTTGTGTTTTAGGTTATTGTCCTCCTGAAAGGTGAATTAATCTCCCAGTGTCTGTTGGATAGCAGACTGAACCAGAGTTTCCTGTGCTTAGCTCCATTCTGTTCCTTATTTTTAAACTGGCAAAACTCCCCAGTCCTTAACAATTACAAGCATACCCACAACATGATGCAGCCACCACTATGCTTGAAAATATGGAGAGTGGTACTCAGTAATGTGTTGTATTGGATTTGCCCCAAATATAGTACTTTGTTTTCAGGACAAAAACTGAATTGCTTTGCCACATTTTTTTTGCAGTATTACTTTAGTGCCTTGTTGCAAATGGGTGCATGTTTTGGAATATTTTCATCTGTATAGGCTTCCTTCTCTTCACTTAGATTATTATTGTGTAGTAAGCACAATGTAATTGATCCATCCTCCGTTTTCTATTATCACAGCCATTAAACTCTGTAATGGTTTTAAAGTCACCATTGGCCTCATGGTGAAATCCCTGAGCGGTTTCCTTCCTCTCCAGCAACTGAGTTAGGAAGGACGCCTGTATTTTTGTAGTGACTGGGTGTATTGATGCACCATCCAAAGTATAATTAAAAACTTCACCATGCTCAAAGGGATATTCATTGTCTGCTTTCAAAAAAATGTCCCATCTACCAATAGGTGTCCTCTGTGATGAATTGGGAAAACCTCCCTGGGCTTTGTTTGAGATTCACTGCTTAACTAAGGGACCTTACAGATAACTATGTGTGGGTATTGAGATGTGGTAGTCATTCAAAAATCATGTCAAACACTATTATTGCACACAATGAGTCCATGCAACTTATTATATGACTTAAGCACATTTTTACTCCTGAACTTATTTAGCCTTGTCATACAAAGGGGTTGAATACATATTGACTCAAGACATTTCAGCTTTTGAAAACCTAATTCCACTTTGGTATCGTGTGTAGGCCAGTAACACAAAAATCTCAATTAAATCCATTTTACAGTCAGGCTGTATTACAACAGAATGTGGGAATTGTCAAGGGGTGTGAATACTTTCTGAAGGTACTGTAAATTTAAGTGAAATGCTGTGGATTTAGGACTTAAGAAGTCTCTTGTACCAGGTGAATTCGGCTGGTGAATAAGAATACTAGAACTTGACTTCAGTTGAGGGTTAGATTAATTTGGCCTGTCTCTTGCAAAAAGAAAGTGGCATGTTATCCTGTTCACTAAATGACCACTGGGCTAGAGTCGGTTACAGATTGGCTACATTCCGATTCTCTACCCTTCTACCGACGTGTGCAATCGTGCACTCGCCCCTAATAGCTTTAAAAGGAATCAACTGGTGTGAGGAATATGGTGGAAACTCTTCCAGCCATGCTTGCACCAATCCAAGGCTTTTAATCGAGGAGGAGTGATTGAGTGAACATTGCTGGAGAAGGGTACCCACTGGGAACACGCTGGTTGAATCAATGTTGTTTCTACATGATTTCGATGAAATTAGGTTTGAACCATCGTGGAAGACGTTGAATTGACATCTGTATTCAGTGGGGTAGAGAATCGTAATGCAGCCATTGACTCTTAAAACACTCTTGACCCCTCCAAACACAGGTGAAATCCAGTCATGGGCATTGGATGGGGACACAATGATTCCAAGGTGCCTCGTCATAGGGTGGGAGAGGGTAAGCAGTTTTTGCACATTGCTGGACAATGTGGTATGGTAGCATCAATCAAATGGTTGGACTGCTAGGTCTAACCTCCCCCTTAATTGAATCATAAAAAGAGCTCAGTGAGGGAAAGAGAGAATGGTAGATAATGCAGGATAAATAAGGAATGAACAGACAAACTTATCAAATGAACTGCATTTGAACTGCGTTACTTACATTTGTCATTGTGTACGAGTGTGTTTTTCCCTCTCGCTATCCCGTTAGTATACCTACAATTACAGAATTGAAATCGTATCCATTCAACAATGTAAATCAGTATTTAACGAATATATACTGTAATGATGATGATGATTTTGAAACGGGACCCTAAAGTGCTCTTGTGTCTTTGAATACACTTACTCAGTTGAGTCGCAAGGTTTCAGACAGCATTTCATTGAAGAAGAATGATTAGCATATACAGTATATTGTATGTCTGTGTTATTGTGCTTACTGTAAATACTGTATGTCATTTCAATCATCCCTTTACCCTTCAGCAATGGGACTCATGAATGAGAGAAAATGGAGAGAGGGAAAGTATTTCAGTATTCCTCCAAGAGAAACACAGTATGTATATACCTATATACTGTAAATATCATATGTGATCAAATGCATTGGCTTTTTGTGTGACGCTTCCGTGTACTGCAGTCCGATATAATTGTTTCAATGTTTATTAAAATGTCAAGTGAACCTTTTTTTTTCTTCATTCACTTCCATGTTGTTCTTTGTAGAAAGTGATAAAAAATGCGCTACACAAAATACTTGGGTGCTACAGTTACATAAATTCATGTTTCCCCTTGTATTTTCTTCCTGCTCCTCCTGCCCTTTCTCTCTTGAGCTGACAAAATGTTGACAACTGGGTCGTTCCATCAATTCGGTGCCTTTTGGGAAGTGTAACTTGGTACATTTTAACATTGTCATGAATAGCATGTTCAACTGCATAGAAAAACATGTTTTCCTAGCTCAGGAGGTTACATTTAAATAAAGAAATACTATAGTAAGTGCCTAATAAGTATCAAATAAAGTAACAGGGTTGATGATTTAATCTTAAATCAGATATGAATCCCCTTGTGACAGGGGGAATAGAGCTTGTTGTGTGGAACAGAGCGTAGCCATTGAATGCAAGTTTCACAAGAACCACAAAACACCAGATTATTGCCCAAAATAATAAATCCAGCTCACCTGCTTTTACACTGTGATTTGAATATTTTAAAAACAAATACTTTAACCATATTAAAATGAGAGTTTAGTTCACGTAACAGGTTTGACCTTAAAATGAGGGACAGGCGTAAATGAATCACTAATCACATGAAATAAATAATATTCTTCAGAAATTACTTTTGTCAAAGTAACAAAATAACTAGGTCTTTACAATGACGGTGAAACTTCGATGCGTTTTTGGATGAAGTGGGTTGAAATCTTCCCGAGAAGTGACACGGTTGACAGAGGGACATGTCAAAATGGTGAATTTTGGCAGTTTAGCAAGCCTTTATTCATAGAAAAAAATCTGATTTATTGAATTATCCATGTGGTGTATATTAAAAGACACTTAATTTAATATAATAGGCTTTTAAAGTGCAATATTGGTGCACAATGTCTACTTAAAACATCAAAGGGACACATCAAAGGGAATGACCCAAATATTATCTTGTTTCCTCAACCTCTAATCTTTACACTTCATGCTTATTTTTGTCCAACAGATGTCGCTAGTGTGCAAAGATAGAGTTTGTTGCGCTCGGCCGTATTCAATATAAACTCTTTGGACCACCTTGCTCGAACGTGTTAAAGTCACACTGTTCTACCTGAATTTACTGTTCTTTTTTCATTGTCAAAACGTGTTCAAACCAAGTGGAGGCAACTCTCTGTCAGCAAAGCATGTATGTTATCCTAAACCATTTAGTCAAACCACAAGAGAAATGTATTAAAAGACCATTGTAATGCATATAGACTTCATAGAAGTAACGGGCACTCATTTTAAGCAAATGAATGGGGAGAACTCGCCATTTAGCTGAATCTAACATCACAATCGGATGATGGAGCGTGATTGACATCTTTCTTCGTGTCATTTTGATCCAATTGAAATGCTTGCAAATCATTGAGTGAATGAGAATTCAAACAGCAGAAAAACGTTGTTTAGAATGTATTTCTCCGCTCAGTGTAAATGTTTTGTGTTTAAATTATAAGTATCCACATTAAGTCCTGCACATGCAGCAGCTACTCTTCCTGGGGTCCACATAAAATGTACAACCAATGATCAAGTACAAAACAGTTCTAGACAAGAACAACATATTATATTTATAATTAGAGTTATATATTGGAAAGATACCCAGAGACAAGAAAAATACTTTTTACCCACTATTCTTATGTACAGTACCGTTGTAAAAGAATATTTGTTTTTTTAAGCTAAACTTGCTTTTTTCCTGAGTAACCTCTGTTGGCAGAGAATTCCATTATGACATGTCCCTATACATAACTGAGCGATGCATTGAATCTGCTTTTGGTTTCTGTATCGTGAAGAAATCCATATTGGTGTGTCTGGTGGGGTATGTATGTACAATACCAGTCAAGCCTTTGGACACACCTACTCATTCCAGGGCTTTTCTTTATTTTTACTATTTTCTACATTGTTCCTAGCTGAAAGTTGGCGAATCCCAGGAAACGTTGCAGCTATTCTCTGGAGCTAGGCTTGGGCCAATCCACCACCGCTCTCACCTTCCCGGCATCAGATGGTACACTCCCTGCAGCAATGATGTAACTGAGAAAGGGGATGATGGAGCGATGGAATTCGCACTTCTCTGCTTTTACAAAAAGCTGGTTCTCCAGGAGGTATTGGAGAATCTGTCAGATGTGGAGCACATGTTCTTGGGTGGCGCGGGAGAAGATGTCATTCAGTAGATGAAGACGAACCGGTTCAACATGTCATGGAGAACATCATTAACCAGAGCCTGGAACACAGCAGGGGCGTTGGTAAGGCCAAATGGCATGATCAGATACTCGTAGTGATCGTTGGCCATATTGAAGGCAGTCTTCCACTCGTCCCCTTCCCGTATCCGCACCAGATGATAGCTTGGAGAACACGGTGGCCCCCTGGAGCGAAGGCTGAGGAGATGAGAGGTAGCGATTCTTCACCGTGATATCGTTCAGACCCAGGTAGTCGATGCACGGGCGCAGGATTTTGTCCTTCTCAACAAAGAAGAATCCTCCCCTGTCTCCCCTGCGCTGGCAGGGGAGACAGAAGGATGGATGGATGGATGAACCCAGCAGCTAGAGAGTCCTCAATGTAGGTCTCATACCCTTGGTCTCCGGACCCGACAGAGTGGTACAGTCGTCCCCGGAGCGGAGTGGTGCCAGGGAGAAGGTATGGTCGGGGCGGTGGCAGCAAAGTGGCCCGGGCCATACTGAACACCTCCCGGAGGTCCTGGTACTCCGCGGGAATGGCGGAGAGGTCCGGGGCAACTTCCGAGCCCCCAGGAAGACGCCCCGGAGCAGGTTGCGCTGACTTCAACCATTGGGTGGAACAAGCTCCAGCCCATGATTTGCACCGGCAGAACAGTCAATGAGGGGATTTTCCTTGCTAATAGCAAAACCATGGGAACCTGAGGAGACTTAATGAGCAGGAACTGGATCGTCTCGCTGTGGTTCCCTGACACACATAGGTTGATAGGGCTGGTATTGTGGGTGACCCTTCCTATAGAGTGGCTGTCGAGTGCTCTAACGACCATGGGAATGGAGAGGGACTGAGTGGGGATATCCAGCTCAGAAGCCAGAGTAACATCCATGAAGCTCTCATCGGCCCCAGAATCGATGAGTACCCGGAGAGATTTCGACTGGTTCTCCCACAGCAACATGGCATGAAAAGGGATGGATGCGAGTAATGGGAGAGGAAAAGTTATCCGTATGGCCCACCAGAGTACTCGCTCCTACCGGTGAGCCTGGTCTTTTAGTGGACAGGTGGAGAAGAAATGGCCAGTTGTCCCGCACTACACGCAGCTCTTAGTGAGAATGCCTGTATAGCCGTTCAGCTGGAGACAGCCTAGCTCTGCCTCGTTGCTTGGGAAGAGGTGAATCGGAAGTCTTCGGAGGCTCTCGAGGAAACTCCGGTAACCTCGGGTTCTGTCGGCAACGGAGCCGTTGGGAACTTCCGGGATACCTCGGAGGCGAGGTGGAATCTCCTCTCCTTCCTTCGATCCGAATGGTCAAAGCGATGAGCGAGTCGAGATCCGTTAGTAGTTCCCGGGCTGCAAGCTCGTCCTTTACTTCCTCCGATACTCCATGTAGGAACATGTCAAACAGCACTTCCAGGTTCCAAGAACTCTCAGTTGCCAACGTGGGAGAATCTACCGCGTAGTCTACCACATTACCAGAGTCTTGACGTAGCTGGAGCAGATTGCGAGCAGCCTCTCTCCCGGACAACGGAGAATCAAACACCTTCCAAACCTCCCCCACGAACTCCTTCAGAGTGAAGCAGATGGCGGATTGTTGTGGCCCAGGCGAGTGCACTGCCGGACATCAGCGTTATTATGTACACTATCAGCGTTATGATGTACACCTACCACCATTGTGGTAGGCTGCCTAACGGATACCCCACAGAATTGCTCCAGCAATGTGTTAAATGCTCAGTGATGGTGTTCGGCCAAGTTCTGGAACCCTTCCATGAGCCCACGAAGCAACTCCTCAGGCCTTCCAATGAGGGCGTGGCGGCACTGGTCCATGTCTGCTGGGTCAGTTTAAGGCCAGTTCGTACTATCAGGTTTCAGCTATGACCCAGATCAAATCAAATCAAATCAAATTTATTTATATAGCCCTTTGTACATCAGCTGATATCTCAAAGTGCTGTACAGAAACCCAGCCTAAAACCCCAAACAGCAAGCAATGCAGGTGTAGAAGCACGGTGGCTAGGAAAAACTCCCTAGACAGGCCAAAACCTAGGAAGAAACCTAGAGAGGAACCAGGCTATGTGGGGTGGCCAGTCCTCTTCTGGCTGTGCCGGGTGGAGATTATAACAGAACATGGCCAAGATGTTCAAATGTTCATAAATGACCAGCATGGTCGAATAATAATAAGGCAGAACAGTTGAAACTGGAGCAGCAGCACAGTCAGGTGGAAGTTGAAACTGGAGCAGCAGCATGGCCAGGTGGACTGGGGACAGCAAGGAGTCATCATGTCAGGTAGTCCTGGGGCATGGTCCTAGGGCTCAGGTCAGTTGAAACTGGAACAGCAGCATGGCCAGGTGGACTGGGGACAGCAAGGAGTCATCATGTCAGGTAGTCCTGGAGCTCAGGTCCTAGGGCTCAGGTCCTCCGAGAGAGAGAAAGAAAGAGAGAAGGAGAGAATTAGAGAACGCACACTTAGATTCACACAGGACACCGAATAGGACAGGAGAAGTACTCCAGATATAACAAACTGACCCCAGCCCCCGACACATAAACTACTGCAGCATAAATACTGGAGGCTGAGACAGGAGGGGTCAGGAGACACTGTGGCCCCATCCGAGGTCACCCCCGGACAGGGCCAAACAGGAAGGATATAACCCCACCCACTTTGCCAAAGCACAGCCCCCACACCACTAGAGGGATATCTTCAACCACCAACTTACCATCCTGAGACAAGGCTGAGTATAGCCCACAAAGATCTCCGCCACGGCACAACCCAAGGGGGGCTCCAACCCAGACAGGATGACCACAACAGTGAATCAACCCACTCAGGTGACGCACCCCCTCCAGGGACGGCATGAGAGAGCCCCAGTAAGCCAGTGACCCAGCCCCTGTAATAGGGTTAGAGGCAGAGAATCCCAGTGGAAAGAGGGGAACCGGCCAGGCAGAGACAGCAAGGGCGGTTCGTTGCTCCAGAGCCTTTCCGTTCACCTTCCCACTCCTGGGCCAGACTACACTCAATCATATGACCCACTGAAGAGATGAGTCTTCAGTAAAGACTTAAAGGTTGAGACCGAGTTTGCGTCTCTGACATGGGTAGGCAGACCGTTCCATAAAAATGGAGCTCTATAGGAGAAAGCCCTGCCTCCAGCTGTTTGCTTAGAAATTCTAGGGACAATTAGGAGGCCTGCGTCTTGTGACCGTAGCGTACGTGTAGGTATGTACGGCAGGACCAAATCAGAGAGATAGGTAGGAGCAAGCCCATGTAATGCTTTGTAGGTTAGCAGTAAAACCTTGAAATCAGCCCTTGCTTTGACAGGAAGCCAGTGTAGAGAGGCTAGCACTGGAGTAATATGATCAAATTTTTTGGTTCTAGTCAGGATTCTAGCAGCCGTATTTAGCACTAACTGAAGTTTATTTAGTGCTTTATCCGGGTAGCCGGAAAATAGAGCATTGCAGTAGTCTAACCTAGAAGTGACAAAAGCATGGATTAATTTTTCTGCATCATTTTTGGACAGAAAGTTTCTGATTTTTGCAATGTTACGTAGATGGAAAAAAGATGTCCTTGAAATGGTCTTGATATGTTCTTCAAAAGAGAGATCAGGGTCCAGAGTAACGCCGAGGTCCTTCACAGTTTTATTTGAGACGACTGTACAACCATTAAGATTAATTGTCAGATTCAACAGAATATCTCTTTGTTTCTTGGGACCTAGAACAAGCATCTCTGTTTTGTCCGAGTTTAATAGTAGAAAGTTTGCAGCCATCCACTTCCTTATGTCTGAAACACATGCTTCTAGCGAGGGCAATTTTGGGGCTTCACCATGTTTCATTGAAATGTACAGCTGTGTGTCATCCGCATAGCAGTGAAAGTTTACATTATGTTTTCGAATAACATCCCCAAGAGGTAAAATATACAGTGAGAACAATAGTGGTCCTAAAACGGAACCTTGAGGAACACCGAAATTTACAGTTGATTTGTCAGAGGACAAACCATTCACAGAGACAAACTGATATCTTTCCGACAGATAAGATCTAAACCAGGCCAGAACTTGTCCGTGATGCAGATGCAGACAGTGTCGAATAAACAAACGTTTCTAGTACAGGGACAGGCAAACGACAGGTCAAAGGCAGGTAGAGGTCAGTAATCCAGAGAGGGTGCAAAAGGTCCAGAACGTCAGGCAGTCTTAGGGTTAGGGCAGGCAGGGGTCAATTATCCAGTGAGGTGAGGCAAGGTATAGAACGGCAGTCAGTCAGGGCAGGCAGAACGGTCTAAACCGGGAAGGACTAGAAAACAGGATCAAGGACAGACAGGAGCAGGGGAACAAACGCTGGTAGGTTTCACAAAACAGAACAAACTGGCAAACAGAGAATACAGGTTAAAAAAATACACAGGGGATAATGGGGAAGATGGGCGACACCTGGAGGGGGGTGAAGACAAGCACAGGTGAAACAGATCAGGGTGTGACAGCTATTGGTTTTAGATGTATTTAAGACCAGTTTATTCTTAATTACCCATTCAAAAAGTAAGTAACTCCTTGCTAAGAGTTTCAGTGAGCTCACTGCTGTAGGTGCTGATGTGTAGAGTGTACAATCATTATCATACATAGTCAATTTAGCTTCTTGTAAGACAAGTGGCAAATCATTAGTAAAATTAGAGGAAGAGTATTGGCCCAAGGCAACTGCCTTGAGGGATACCGATGTTAGAGAAGCTTCCATTGAAGAATACTCTCTGAGTTCTATTGGACAAGTAACTCTCCAACCATGTGATTGCAGGTGATCTAAAGCCATAAAAAGTGAGTTTTTTTTCAACAACAAATTCTGATCAACAACATCAAAGGCTGCACTGAAATCTAAAAATGCAGCTCCAAATATCATCTTATCCATGTCTTTTAACCAATAATCAGTCATCTGAGTCAGTGCAGTATATGTTGAGTGCTCTTCTCTATATGCATGCTGAAAGTCAGTAGTTAACTTGTTATTTGAAAAATAGCATTGTATTTGTTCAAACACAATTTACTACATCAGTTTACTATGAACAGGCAGCAAACGGATTGGGCGGCTGTTAGAGCCGCCAAAGTGTGCTTTACCATTTTTAGGTGGTGGAATTACTTTAGCTTCCTTCCACTCCTGTGGACACACACTCCTTTAGGCTTTGGTTAAAGACATGGCAAATAAGGGTGGCAATACAGTTTCCTACCATTCTCAATATTTTCCCATCCACGCTGTCTATACCTGGTGGCTTATCATTATTGATGAATAACAATAATTGTTCCACCTCATCCACAAAAACCTGACCACATTAAAAACAGCAGTCCTTCTCTTTCATTATTACATATTCAATACACAAACACGGTGCCTTCAGAAAGTATTGACACCCCTTTACTTTTTCCACATTTTGTTGCATTACAAAGTTAGATTAAAATTGATTAAATTGTGATTTATTTTTCAACAATCTGTACAAAATACTTTAATGTCAAAGTGGAAGACAAAAATCTAAGTAAGAAGAAAAATAATAATGAAAAATGAAACACTATCTTAAATAAGTGTTCAACCCCCTATATTAATACATAATAGAATCACCTTTGGCAGCGATTACAGCAGTGAGTCTTTCTAGGTAAGTCTCTAAGAGCTTCGCACACCTGGATTGTACAATATTTGCACATTATTCTTTAAATTCTTCAAGCTCTGTCAAGTTGGCTGTTGATCATTGCTAGACAGCCATTTTCAAGTCTTGCCATAGATTTTCACGTGGATTTAAGTCAAAACTGTAACTCAACCACTCAGGAATATTCAATGGGGCGGCAGGGTAGCCTAGTGGTTAGAGCATTGGACTAGTAACCGAAAGGTTGCAAGTTCAAATCCCTGTCAAGGTTCAAATCTGTCATTCTGCCCCTGAACAGGCAGTTAACCCACTGTTCCTAGGCTGTCATTGAAAATAAGAATTTGTTCTTAACTGACTTGCCTAGTTAAAGGTTAAAAAAATAAATAATAATTTAATGATGTCTTGGTGAGCAACTAGTGTATATTTGGCCTTGTGTTTGGGGTTATTGTCCTGATGAAAGGTGAATTTGTCTGGAAAGCAGACTGAACCAGGTTTTCCTCTGTCTTGCCAATGACAAGCATACCCATAACATGATGCACCACCAACAAAAACACTCAGTGATGTGTTATTTTGGAATTTTCCCCAAACATTTTTTTGTTTGTTGCAGTTTTACTTTCATGCCTTTCTGCAAATAGGAAGCATGCTTTGGAATATTTGTATTCTGCACAGGCTTCTTTCCGTTCACTGTCAATTAGGTTAGTATTGTGGAGTAACTACAATGTTATTGATCCATCCTCAGTTTTCTCCTATCACAGACATTAAACTCTGTAACTTTTTAAAGTCACCATTGGTTAAATCGGTTTCCTTCCTCTCCGGCAACTGAGTTAGGAAGGATGCCTGTATCTCTGTAGTGACTGGGTGTATTGATACACCATGCAAAGTAATTAATGACTTCACCATGGGATATTCAATTTCTATTCAATTTTGACCCATCTACCAATAGGTGCCCTTCTTTGCGAGGCATTGGAAAACCTCCCTGGTCTTTGTGGTTGAATCTGTGTTTGAAATTCACTGCTCGACTGAGGGACCTTACAATTATCTGTATGTGTGGGGTGCAGAGATTAGGTAGTCATTCAAAAGTCACACTATTATTGCACACAGAGGCAATGCAACTTTATTCCTGAACTTATTTAGGCTTGCCATAACAAATGGGTTGAACACTTATTGACTCAAGGTATTTCTTTTATTCATTTGTAAATGTTTAGTCAAAACATTTCTCAAATGGCGTTATGCCTAGACCTAGTAGCTGAGGAATGGAATTGTTTTTCTGTTGTGCTGCATTTTTATTTATTTTGTGTGGAAGGTGTCCACACAAAATGTCCACAGAAAGTGTCTGTTTTTGAGGGTATATTTGCATGCAACTAATTGTGTACGTTTTTGTGGTGTCTACCTTGTGTGTATAAATATATTGGTGTATTTATTTATATATTTCTGTGTGTGCTTCTGGTATTGCAGGGCAGTCAGCAGCTGACTGGACTGTTCAAGTAGGGAGGCAGCACCGGGGCAGAGACCACCTTACACTGCCCAGCCCCCTGCTCACCATCACACCCCCCGAAAGTACCAGCACCCGTCCTCCACTCCCGACACACTCACACTCTCTCTTTCCCTTGCCCTGTGCCTGTCTCTCTCCATTCTACCAAGTAGCCGGCCAGATCCTTTCTCTCTCTCTCGCTCTCTCTCTCCTGCCCTGTCGACATCCATCAAGCGTTCCACGCCTTTCTCCCTCAGCCTCCAAAGCCGTGCCGTCTGCCGTTACTGCTGCTGACCGTCCGTGTCTCTAACAACAAGTTCCCTGGGACATTTTTGGAAACTTTTTCCTCAAGACATTTCTTTTTTTTCCTTTCTCCCTGGAGACGCCAGTGCATGTGGTGCTGTGTGTGAAAGGGTCTAGTGTTGCTCTTTGCCCTGGGGGTCTCTGTACACCATTAACCAGAGGAGAAGACTACTTGACATCATGATCAAAGTTCAGCGGCTGCTTCTGCTGGCCCTGGTCGGCCACCTCTGTGCCGTCGCACACGCAAGTAAGTCAACAACCAGGGCTCGAGCCCTCATGGCACACTGTCTTTTCTGTCTGGCCACTCTGCCTGATTTTCACACTCCCACACCACACATCTCTTATCATACTCACACACCCTTTGTCTGTTTGGCTTGTATCCTGCCGCGTCGTGAATTTGAATCTTGAGGCTGCTCTTAGTTCTTTGTCCTTAGTTCTAAAGTTTCTCTCTCAAGGAAAAGTGAAAACACCTTTTTGGTTTGATTGATGTTTATTTTGTTTTTCACAGTAGTTATTTTTTCATTTGAAATGTGTACAGCTGTGGTATTGGCCTCTTGTAATTCTCCTCTAAATATAAGTTGTGCGTTTCATTTAGCAGTGAATTGCTTTGGATCATCCTGAATGGAAAAAGAAGAGCCTTGGCCAAGGGTGTTAATGTAATAAAGAAGGGCGACTGGGTGGATAGTCTGTGTCGATTCTAACAGTTCCCTCTCTCTCCCTCCCCCCACACTCCTTCCTCAAGCCTCGGTGAGGAGGAAAGTTGGATTCGGAGACACAAGGGGGAATGTGATGTAATGGTGCGAGGTCTTGTGCCTTGTGCTCATGATTTCTTGGCCGCCGGCAGGGAGAAAAAGGAATATCCTTTGGAAGGCTACCAAACAGTGCTCGGGTCTGACCAAATATACACACTGTACACTTTTATCCGAAAGCTTTACCCTCCCTATCTTTCTCTTTCCCTCTCCCACTCTCCCTTGCAAGTCCTAGGTAGGAAATCCTTTCCCCATGGGGAGGGAGAGAGGGAGAAAAGTGAGCAGAGACAGAGTACAGAAGGACTAGTTTGTGTGTGGGTATTAATAGAAAGTAGCTCTATATTTAAGACTGTCATATGGATGTGACCGGGAGAGAGAACACCCGGCTACGTGAGGGCTTAACAGTGAGGGCTGCTGCCTGCTGCCCCACCTCTACCGCATGTTGTTAGACTGCCATGGCCCACCGCCCCATCCACATTTACCCATCTTTGGCAGGGTATCAAGCTTTACCAGCCCCCCTCAACCCCCACTCCGGCCGCACCCCTCCTCTCCTACTATTCCCCCTACTCCCGGTTGATGAGTCTAGGGCCGGGCCAGGGCACAGTTGAGGGGGGTTTATTTTTAAACGGCAACCTTTACCGACCAGGGCCCTTTTCACGAAGGCCCGAAGAGCGTCAACTCTTAAAGCTGCTCCTCTCTGCTCCACGCCCTGACAATAAAAATTACATGAATCAAATAAGTAGAAAAACCTGCACATGATCCGAAAAGAGCCTGTTAATTATTTTTACCCAGTTGACTCCCTATGCATTCCTCTCCCAAGCCCCTCCTGACTCAAAATGAGCTTTGTCTGAGCCGCTCTCCTTTAAAAGACTCACTCCAGCACATCTGGCTACAGACCCAGGTCAGTGCCATCTGTCCATGCCTGCTTGTAAAGTGATTCAAGTGTGCCCTCACACACCACATACAGAGCATTCGGAAAGTATTCAGACCCCTTGACTGTTTGACTGTTTTGTAATGTTACAGCCTTATTCTAAAATCGATTAAATACATTTTTATCTTCATCAATCTACACTCAATACCCCATCATGACAATGCGAAAACAGGTTTTTAGACATTTTTGCACATATATTTAAAAAATAAAACCATAAATACCTTATTTACGTACGTATTCAGACCCTTTGCTATGAGACTCAAACTTGAGCTCAGGTGCATCCTGTTTCCATTGATCATCCTTGAGATGTTTCTACAACTTGATTGGAGTCCACCTGTGGTAAATTCAATTGATTGGACATGATTTCGAAAGGCACACGCCTGTCTATATAAGGTCCCACAGTTGACAGTGCATGTCAGAGTAAAAACTAAGCCATGTGGTCGAATGAATAGTGTGTAGAGCTCCGAGACAGGATTGTGTCGAGGCACAGATCTGGGGAAGCGTACCATAACATTTCTGCAGCATTGACTCTTCCTACCTTGCCAAATTGAGCAATCGGAGAAGAAGGGCCCTGGTCAGGGAGGTGACCAAGAAGCCGATGGTCACTCTGACAGAGCTCCAGAGTTCCTCTGTGGAAATGGGAGAACCTTCTAGAAGGACAACCATCTCTAGTGCACTCCAACAATCAGTCCTTTATGCAGTGGTGTAAAGTACTTAAGTAGAAAAACTTTTTTGGACAACTTTTACTATTTCTTCACTACATTCTTAAAGAAATAATGTACCTTTTACTCACTACTTTTTCTTTGACACCCAAGAGAATACTTGGTCATCTCTATTGCCTCTGATCTGGCGGACTCACTAAAAACAAATGCATAAATTAAGTCTGATTGTTGGAGTGTGCCCCTGGCTATCAATACATTTTAAAAACAAGAAAATGGTTCCATCTGCTTTGCTTAATATAAGGAATTTGAAATTATTTATACTTTTACTTTTGATACTTAAGTATATTTAGAACCGAATACTTTTAGACTTTTACTCAAAAAGTATTTTACTGGGTGACTTTTACTTTTACTTGAGTAATTTTCTAGTAAGGTATCTATACTTTTACTCAAGTACGGCAATTGGGTACTTTTTCCACCACTGCCTTTCTGGTAGAATGGCCAGACGGAAGCAACTCCTCGTTAAAAGGCACATGACGGCCCATTTGGAGTTTGCCAAGAGGCGCCTAATGAACTGATTATGAGAAAGAAGATTCTCTGGTCTGATGAAACCAAGATTGAACTCCTTGGCCTGAATGCCAAGCGTCACATCTGGAGGA
The DNA here is from genome assembly GCF_018296145.1 of Oncorhynchus tshawytscha. Lineage (NCBI taxonomy): Eukaryota > Metazoa > Chordata > Actinopteri > Salmoniformes > Salmonidae > Oncorhynchus > Oncorhynchus tshawytscha. The sequence goes on along the minus strand of NC_056444.1, from coordinate 56,477,033 downwards.
AACCTGGAACCATACCTACGGAGAAGCATGGTGGTGGCAGCTTCATGCTGTGGGGATGTTTTTCAGCGACAGGGACTGGGAGACTAGTCAGGATCGAGAGAAAGAGCAAAGTACGGAGAGATCCTTGATGAAATACTGCTCCAGAACACTCAGGACCTCAGACTGGGGCCACCTTCCAATAGGACAACAACCCTAAGCACAAAGCCAAGACAGTGCAGGAGTGGCTTCGGGCCAAGTCTTTGAATGTCCATGAGTGGCCCAGCCAGAGCCCGGACTTGAACCCAATCAAACATCTCTGGAGAGACCTGAAAGTAGCTGTGCAGTGACGCTCCCTATCCAACCTGACAGCGCTTGAGAAGATCTGCAGAGAAGAATGGGAGAAACAGTTGTGTCAAGCTTGTAAAATCAAATAAAATTTTATTGGTCACATACACATGGTTAGTAGATGTTAATGCAAGTGTAGCGAAATGCTTGTGCTTCTAGTTCTGACAGTGCAGTAATATCTAACAAGTAATCTAACAAATTCACAATGACTAGCTTAAACACACAAATGTAAAGGGATGAATAAGAATATGTACATATAAATATATGGATGAGTGATGACCGTGCGGCATAGGCAAGATGCAGTAGATGGTATAGAAATCAGTATATACTGTACCTTTTATTAAATCTATTTATTGAATGTATTAAAGTGGCCAGAGATTTGAGTCTGTATGTTGACAGCAGCCACTCTGTTAGTGATGGTTGTTTAACAGTCTGATGGCCTTGAGATAGAAGCTGTTTTTTAGTCTCTCGGTTCCAGTTTCAATGAACCTGTACTGACCTCGCCTTTTGGAAGATAGCGGGGTGAACATGCAGTGGCTCGTTTGTCCCCGGTGATGCATTGTGCAGACCGCACCAACCTCTGGAGAGCCTTGTGGTTGTGGGCGGAGCAGTTACCGTACCAGGCGGTGATACAGCCCGAAAGGATGCTCTCGATTGTGCATCTGTAAAAGTTTGAGTGTTTTAGGTGAAAAGCCAAAATTCTTCAGCCTCCTGAGTTTGAAGAGGCGCTGTTGTGCCTTCTTCACCACGCTGTCTGTGTGGGTGAACCGTTTCAGTTTGCCCGTGATGTGTACGCCAAGGAACTTAACTTTCTACCCTTTCCACTACTGTCCCGTCAATGTGGATGGGAGGATGCTCCCTCTGCTGTTTCTTGAAGTCCACGATCATCTCCTTTGTTTTGTTGATGTTGAGTGAGAGGTTATTTTCCTGACACCTCCGAGGGCCCTCACCACCTCCCTGTAGGCCGTCTCGTTGTTGTTGGTAATCAAACCTATCACTGTAGTGTGATATGCAAATTTGATGATTTGAATTGGAGGTGTGCATGGCAACGCAGTCGTGGGTGAACAGGGAGTACAGGAGAGGGCTGAGAATGCACCCTTATGGGGCCCCAGTGTTGAGGATCAGCGGGGTGGAGATGTTGTTTCCAACTTCACCACCTGGGGCGGCCTGGACCCAGTTGCACAGGGCAGGATTAAGACCCAGGGCCAGGTAGGGTGGAGGTGATATGATCCTTGACTAGTCTCTCAAAGCACATCATGATGACAGAAGTGAGTGGTACGGGGCGATAGTCATTTAGTTCAGTTACCTTAGCTTTCTTGGAGACAGGAACAATGGTGGCCATCTTGAAGCATGTGGGAACAGCAGACTGGCATAGGGATTGATTGAATATGTCCGTAAACACACCAGCCAGCTGGTCTGCGCATGCTCTGTGGACACGGCTAGGGATGCTGTCTGGCCCGGCAGCCCTGCGAGGGTTAACACGTTTAAATATTTTTCTCACGTTGGCCACGGAGAAGGAGAGCCCACAGGCTTTGGTAGCGGGCCTTGTCAGTGGCACGGTATTGTCCTCAAAGCGAGCAAAGAAGTTGTTTAATTTGTCTGGGAGCATGATTTCAATGTCCGGGACGGGGCTGGTTTTCTTTTTGTAATCCGTGATTGACTGTAGACCCTGCTACATGCTAAGGTTTGAGCCGTTGAATTGTGACCCTAATTTGTCTTTATACTGACACTTTGCTTGTTTGATTGCCTTGCGGAGAGAATAGCTACACTGTTTGTATTCGGTCATGTTTCCAGTTGCCTTGCCATGATTAAAAGCGGTGGTTCGCACTTTCAGTTTTTCGCGAATGCTGCCATCAATCCACCGTTTCTGGTTAGGGAAGGTTTTAATAGTCACAGTGGGTACACCATCACCAATGCACCTGCTAATAAATTGGCTCACTGAGTCATCATATACATCAATGTTATTGTCTGCGGCTACCCGGAACATATCCTAGTCCACGTGATCGAAGCAATCTTGAAGCGTGGAATCCAATTGATCAGACCAGCATTGGATAGATCTGAGCACAGGCGTTTCCTGTTTTAGTTTCTGTCTATAGGCTGGGAGCAACAAAATGGAGTCATGGTCAGATTTGCCGAAGGGAAGGTAGGTGAGGGCTTTAGAGTAGCAATGGTCCAGAATGCTACCAGCTTGTGTCGCGCATTCAATATGCTGATAGAATTTAGGAAGCCTTGTACTCAGATTAACTTGGTTAAAATCCCCAGCTACAATAAATACAGCCTCAGGATATATGGTTTCCAGTTTACATAGAAGTCCTTTCAGGGCCGTCATGGTTTCTGCTTGGGGGGGATATACACGGCTGTGACTATAATCGAACAGAATTCTCTTGGTAGATAATGCGGTCGGCATTTGATTGTAAGGAATTCTAGGTCAGGTGAACAAAAGGACTTGAGTTCCTGTATGTTGTTATGATTACACCATGAATCGTTAATCATAAGGCACACACCCCCGCCCATCTTCTTACCAGAGAGATGTTTGTTTCTGTCACCGCGATGTGCGAAGAAACCGGGTGGCTGTACCGACTCTGACAACATATCCCGAGTGAGCCATGTTTCCAAGGAAACAGAGAATGTTATAATCGCTGATGTCTCTCTGGAAGGCAACTCGTAACCTAATTTCGTTCACCTTGTTGTCTAGAGATTAGACATTGGCGAGTAATATTCTCAGAAGCGGTGGATGGTGTGCTCGCCTTCTAAGTCTGACCAGTAGGCCGCTCCGTCTGCCTCCCCTGCAACGACCGCGTTGTTTTGGGTTGGCCTCTGGGATAAGTTTCCATGACCAGGGTGGAGGTCCGAACAAAGGATCTGCTTCAGGAAAGTCGTATTCCTGGTCGTAATGTTGTAAGTTGACGTCGCTTTTATATCCAATAGTTCTTCCCGGCTGTATATAATAACACTTGAGATTTTCTGGGCTAACAATGTAAGAAATTATACATAAAAAAACAAATTACTGCATAGTTTCCTAAGGACCTGAAGCGAGGCGACCATCTCTGTCGGCGCCATCATGCGTCATACCCAAGTAGACCCGAGGATCTAATCGCGTCCAAAGGTACTTCAACAAAGTACTGAGTAAAGGGTCTGAATACTTATGTAAATGTGATATTTCAGTTTTTGATTTGTAATAAATGTGAAAAAAATGTCTTAACTTGTTTTTACATTGTCATTATGGGGGCATTGTTTGTAGATTTATGAGGAAAAAACAACAATTTAATACATTTTAGAATAAGGCTGTAATGTAACAAAATGTGGAAAAAGTCAAGTGGTCTGAATACTTTCCGAATGCACTGTATGAGACGTGCGCTGTAAAATCAACTCAGGAAAGCATCTCTTACGTCACCAGCATGCCTTTTTTTTAAGCTTTTCAAAAGTTTCAAGTTTGAAGATGTAGGCTTGCCTGTTTTATGCCAAATCTGTGTGGAGAGAAAATACAGATCCATCTGAGTTTGAGTCAGCCAAGGTGGAGGCTATTTTAGCTTGTGAACGCAGTAGCCCCAGACAGAGGTGTAGTTTGGTGTGGCAGGCACTGACAGAGGGTAATTGAGTCCAGCCATAAGGCCAAGGGGGCACCTCCACAACATAGCCAAACCAAGGGCTGGTGTGTCTTCACTGTCAGCATGAACATGAATGTCTCACTCCTCTTACACCTACACCACAGGCCCAGACACAGTGAAGAGAAGAAAGAAAAAAACACATGACTGCATAGAAACGTATAAAACAGTGAACTGATGGTATCATTTGATGGCTTTCTGGACTTTAACTTGATATATTTCTTGTGGCTCCTGTTAAGCCGTCTCAATTCATATTGCTGTATTTATTATATGCAACGTTTCAGGGAAGTTAGGAACCAATATACACAGGCAGTTAGGAAAGCAAAGACTAGCTTTTTCAAACAGAAATGTGCATCCTGTAGCACAAACTCCCCAAAGTTCTAGGACACTGTAAAGTCCATGGAGAATAAGAGCACCTCCTCCCAGCTGCCCACTGCACTGAGGCTAGGAAACACTGTCACCACCGATAATCTATGATAATCGAGAAATTCAATAAGCATTTTTCAACGGCTGGACATGCTTTCTACCTGGCTACCACAACCCCGGTCAACAGCTCTGCACCTCCCCACAGCAACTTGCCCAAGCCTCCCCCATTTCTCCTTCCCCTAAATCCAGATATCTGATGTTCTTAAAGAGCTGCAAAATCTGGACCCCTACAAATCAGCTGGGCTAGACAATATGGACCCTCTCTTTCTAAAATTATCCGCCGCAATTGTTGCAACCCCTAGTACTAGCCTGTTCAACCTCTATTTCGTATCGTCTGAGATTCCCATAGATTGGAAAGCTGCCGCGGTCATCCCACTCCTCAAAGGGGGAAACACTCTAGACCCAAACTGTTACAGACCTATATCTATCCTACCCTGCCTTTCCAAGGTCTTCGAAAGCCAAGTTAACAAACAGATCACCGGCCAATTCGAATCTCACCGTACCTTCTCCGCTGTGCAATCTGGTTTCCGAGCTGGTCACGGGTGCACCGCAGCCATGCTCAAGGTCATAAACTATATCGTAACCGCCATCGATAAAAGACCATGTGCAGCCGTATTCATCGACCTGGCCAAGGCTTTCGACTCTGTCCATCACCACAATCTTATCGGCAGATTCAACAGCCTTGGGTTCTCAAATGACTGCCTCACCTGGTTCACCAACTACTTCTCAGACAGAGTTCAGTGTGTCAAATCGGAGGGCCTGTTGTCCGGACCTCTGGCTGTCTCTATGTGGGTGCCACAGGGTTCAATTCTCGGGCCGACTCTTTTCTCTGCATACATCAATGATGTCGCTCTTGCTGCTGGTGATTCTCTGATCCACCTCTACGCAGACGACACCATTCTGTATACTTCTGGACACTGTGTTAACAAACCTCCAGACCAGCTTCAATGCCATACAACTCTCCAACTGCTCTTAATTAAATGCAAGTAAAACTAAATGCATGCTCTTCAACCAATTGCTACCCGCCCGCCCATCTAGCATCACTACTCTGGACGGTTCTGACTTAGAATATGTGGACAACTACAAATACCTAGGTGTCTGGTTAGATTGTAAACTCTCCTTCCAGACTCACATTAAGCATCTCCAATCCCAAATTAAATCTAGAATCGGCTTACTATTTCGCAACAAAGCATCCTTCACTAATGCTGACAAATATACCCTCGTAAAACTGACTATCTACCGATCCTTGACTTCGGCGATGTCATTTATAAAATAGCCTCCAACACTCTACTCAGCAAATTGGAGGCCGTCTATCACGGTGCCATCCGTTTTGTCACCAAAGCCCATATACTACCCACCACTGCGACCTGTATGCTCTTGTTGGCTGGCCCTCGCTTCATATTCGTCGCCAAACCCACTAGCTCCAGGTCATCTATAAGTCTTAGCTAGGTAAAGCCCTGTCTTATCTTTTTAGCTCCTTTGCACCCCAGTATCACTACTTGCACATTCAACTTCTGCACATCTATCACTCCAGTGTTTAATTGCTTAATTGTAATTATTTCTCCACTATGGCCTATGTATTGCCTTACCTCCCTAATCTTACTTCATTTGCACACACTATATATAGACTTTTTTATTGTGATATGTAGACTTTACGTTTGTTTATTCCATGTGTAGCTCTGTGTTGTTTGTGTCGTACTGCTTTGCTTTATCTTGGCCAGGTCCTAGTTGAAAATGAGAATTTGTTCTCAACTGGCCTACCTGGTTAAATCAAATAAAAAAATAAAGAATCCCTATTAGCTGCTGCCAAGAGGAGGGAGAAAAGGGGGGGTTAACTTAATGTGCTGTTAAAGTTGACTTAATAATAGATTCATGAGTTTCACTGGATTTATCGCTATATTTGTTTTGGTGACTCAATATTTTGCAGCAGTTAGCTTGAGATATATTGGTGATATTTAGCCTATATATTTTTTAAGTTCACAGGATATACGGCTTGGCAGAAGTCGTGTGCCATCGGCGGCCTCAGTTATGTTGTCCAGAAGAGGACAAGTCTATTTTTAAAATTTACATTAGGTTGAGTTGTCAACTAACACGAATTCAACGTGAAATCAACAAAAAATGTCACCATGTCATTGGATTGAGATTAAAAGTTGGCTGAAAAAAATACTAAATCTCCTTATGTTGATGACTTTTTGCAAATCCAATAAGTTTTCCACGATTCAGCGTCATCACCTTGATTTTTTATGTTTTAAATTATGTGGAAACAATGTTGATTCAACTAGTTTTTGCCCAGTGGGATATCTCTACTCGAGGAAAAAAACATGGCCTATATGTGGACACTATTGCGTCTAAGATAAGAGCCCGTGGGAATATTCCACTCTGGCAATCAGACCTCTCCTGCTCAACTCAAAGTGCAACTCATACGGTTAGCATGGGAGGCCAGCGGTTCTGCTTAGGCCATACCGTGATGAGATGGGATGGGAGGATACCTCCCCAGCTAAGGAACAACATTCTTTGGCTCCGGGACCACAGCAGACACACTCCCTCATACATCTGCAGATGGGCCCTACCTGTCTACAGACAGCTTAGCACAGGCCTATCTCCCCCCTAAATGTACACACACGCATGCAACACACACACGCATGCAACACACACACACGGGGGTCCCTCAGTGGCAACTGATGGTGATGGATCTGTCCTGCTATCTTTCCCTCTTTCACAATGTATATTTTTCTCTCTCCCCCTCTCTGTTGTTCTCCCTCACGATGCCATTACTGTCCGACAGGCAGGATCCCGACCCAATACGGGCCCCACCTTCTCCCGGCCCTTTGCTGTATTCTGTCACTCTCTCACTTTTCACTCTCGCCCTTTTGCCTGTTTGCCTGCCTTTTATGGTCCCCCCTCCTCCCCAAGGATCTTGTTTGAGAGAAATTTTAAAGCAGGGTCATCGAGACAGACTTTTACTGCTCAGCGGTGATTTAGGGAGCTGATGATACACACACACACACTGAAACTCAAACATACACACACTCACACACCAGTTGAGGCTGGTGGGAGGAGCTATAGGAGGACGGGCTCATTGTAATGGCTGGAATAGAATAGGTGGAACAGCGTCAGACATTTGGTTTTCATGTGTTTGATAGCGTTCCATGAATTCCATTCCAGCCATTACAATGAGCCCGTCCTCCTATAGCTCCCCCCACCAGCCTCCTCTGTCACAACCACATCTGCTCTGAGGTCAGGCTATAATGGGACATTAAACCTGAGACAGACTGTGGAACTAGGCCCCTGTTCATGGAGCAGGATGAGTGAGAGAGTGAATAAATGAAAGTGGCTGCCGCTGGGCTCTATATCGTTCCGGCTTCAATCAACCCTTTATCACCGCTCTTCCGCCCTCTCCACCTCGCCCCGCTCTCCTCTTGCAGAGCTAACGTTACAGCATTCCCAAAATCTTTATCAGGAGCAACTTAATTCATGGGGTGGGGGCATGGCAGGGAGAAGATGGGGAGAAGAGAGAGAGAGAGCGAGAAGCATAGTGGTAAGGAGGGAGGGAGAGAGAAGGAGACAGGGCAACAATCCTGTTCTCTTACTCACTAGCACAGCTGTATGAGCCAGCACAGTTGGAAGGAAATAGTACTTAGAGCTTATTATGAGCAGCGGACATAATGGCACTTTATCATCAGACTTTCCAAACAAACAGCAAAGTCATTGGAGAACAAGCATTTTATTTAATTATAACAAGCAAGCAAGTTATATTTAAACTTGCTTGTTGCTAATGAGAATTTGAGCAAATAGGTGACTAAGAATAATGGGGCAGTTGTGGGACAATGAGAGAGAGAGTTATTTGTAACCTCGTAAAGCATTCTCTATTGTAAAGGGTTTTGAAGAATCTCTGTGAAACGGCAAAGAAATGATGTCAGGTTCTAAGTTAAGACAGATCTGAGCTCAGAGAAGTTTCATATTGCAGATTTGAAAGGGCAAAGAGTACTCTCAGGGAAAAGGAGAGACTGCAGCAGAACACGTTGCAAGTTTGCAAGTTTACCATAATTTTAGTCCTCCACTAAAATGGACTTCTACTTAATAATTTCGAAGCTGCGCTGTCCAAGCAAAGTTGTGGTCTGGAAGGGAACAGGCACAGATAGGACTTGATTTGTAGAGCGCTACAGTAAGGTCTCACTCAGCTTCTACTTTGCGGTCCAACCCTTTGAACAAAGAGGCAATTCTTATTACAAGTGGGTTCATACAATTATAGGATAGATTATAGTACATTTCACTACAAGCATTGACGTTCCACTGAGCTCAGCTCAAAGAGCTTCCTTTCCAACTGTTATTGCCATCCAAAAATGGCCAGATGAGAGGATTTTTGTTTAGGTTGAGATCGTGCAGATCTTTGGTCTCTCTGGTAACATCACAAACAACTAATTCCAACACATTCGAGTAATTTGGATCCAGTTTTTTCAAGCAATGCGCAATAACTGTTAAGCATCTACTGTAGTTGTGTTGTTTTATACCGAATTGTCCATTGTTTCTTACTCCTCTTGGTGTTTTAATGGTAAGCCCTCATCTGCTGACTTCCTGCCGTCCAATCTAGGGCCTATTAAGGTGGAGACTCCATTTTACAGCAAATGAGGCAGAGGGCGGGGCATGCGAGTGCGCAAACACAGCCCAAGACAGGATGGAGAGGGGTGGGTGGGACTGGGGAGGAGGGAGGGAGGACCAATGTTTGTTCAGTCATGGGATGTGGCAGCCATGTTCTCACTGCTACTGATGAGTCAAGCCTTAGGCTGGGAGAGAAAATTACTGGGAACATAATGTCAAGGAAGAATGTTAATATTCACGTAGTTTTTCTCTCAAATTATTTCACCATGCCCTTGCAAATGAGGTACTTTCCAACCATCATTCTCTCTTTCCAGCTACTACATTTCAAAACTATTGTGAAATGACAGCGAAACCAAATGGTGAATAGGAATCCATGAGCTGTTGTTTAGGATATTAACATCACATGAAAAAATAAATGATCATGTACAGTATGTCATCAACAAATGTAGTCTCTCTCTTCAGGGTGTGTGAATATTGTTTATTTTCCTCTACCAGTCTCTGACCTCTCTTTGCTTCTCGTCAGGCACACTGGTGACACCAGTAGAGCTGGTGACAGATTCCCCTGCTGTTCCCGAGGCCACCGAGGCCCTCAAAGAGGAAGATCCCGTAGTCACCCATGCCCCTTCAGCTGAACCCGAAGCTACGGCCGAGGATGTCGTAACGGACACTCCTGCCGCCGAGGATGTCGTAACGGACACCCCTGCCGGAGAAGAAACCGCTGCTACTGAGGCTGCTGCCACGGAGGTCGCTCCTGTGGAGACCGAAGCCCCTGCCCCTGCCACTGAAGCTGCCAAGCAGGAGGCGGCCACAACTAACGCCCCTGCCATCCACACCGAGGCCCCGGCTGTGCCCGAAGCCGAGGCCACGACAGCTGCAGAGGCTAAGGAGGCGGTGGAGGTGGAGGAACCAGAGGGTAAGTACTGAGGATCTCAGGACAGGAGATATCTGTAATTAGATAGATATAGAGAGACCATGAAACTGAGAAACCCTCCCAATGCTACAGTCTGTCTGCTCCCATATAGCATTATCAAATAGAGGCCAATGATATGTAGAGCACAAGACACCATGAGATTGCTTTGCCCGATTCTCCCTTAATTTTAATTATTTCCTTTCAGTGGATTTTGTCTTTGTTCTGTCTTTACATCTATCTTTTCCTTCTCTCGGTTTCCTTCCTGTTCTTTCACCAAACGTGTTGTTGTGTCCCTATTGAGATCACTCTGGTGGAGTAACTCAGCCTTTGTGTTCCTTCCACAGAGGGTATGGGCTCTGGACAAGTGGTTGGTATTGGGATTGGTGCATTGGTGGCAGTGATCATTGTCATCGCCGTGGTGATCGCCGTGGTGAGGAGAATGGGCAAATACTCGTAAGTTCCTCCAAGGGATACTCATATGGAACTAGATTGAGTGCAGGCATGCACGTGCACGCATACACAGTGTGCATGTCCTGTTTGCCATGATCTCATTAGAGGACTAAGAATGCTGTAGAAGCATGAAGCTACCATAAAACCATGCACAATACTCTTACATTTCCACAACTTACGCATGCAGATACAGTACATAAGAATGGTATCCTGAGTTCATCTGAATCTGGGGATGTAGATAAAGGGCCAAACTATCCCTTTAAGCCACAATGGTGAAATTGGTGTATGGGTTGTTATGAAGAATATGTTTTAATAGGTAAGACACAACCTGCATCACTGTTCAACCATAACTGGTCCTCTGAACATAATATATTTGAATCATAGATTCAAATAGAAGTGTCTGAATTTCTTTGAAAAGGAAGTTGTGTTTATTAACTTTTTAAATGGGAACAAGAAGCATGTTCCAACAGACAGCTGCTGTACTCTCTACAACACCTCTTCCTCTGAGAATGCTGTCATGTCTGGGGATGTGCTTGTCTGCTAACAGGGAGCGTTTTCTATGCCATAGGGCGGCTGCTGCTGCTGCTGCTGCTGCTGCTAAGAAAAGGGCTGCCAAAAAAAGGAGCATCTTGGTTTCTATAATTTTCTCTTTGATTGTTTCCCAGTTAACCATCTTAACCCCCTGACTCTCCATGGTTCAAGGCTGTCCTCTTGAGTGTTCTATCTCGATAACTAATTCAAAGATATTTGTTGTTGTCTTTGGTCCATTTTGAAAAGCTTTGTATGGATTGACTAGATTTGGAATTTAATACATTTTACTTTCACAAATTCCATGATTTCAAGTCTGTTTCTCCTTATGTAAAACCATACAAAACAAGCTATATCCTTATCCCAGGCCCAAAATGTCTGTACAGTGTCCATAACCAAGATAACACCCAGTATATTGAGGTGTGTGAATTAATTAAATTACATGAATCCATGTTTTATTACCTCATTTTGGGGTCAATAGAGACTCCTTATATTTATGAATGATGATATTTCATTTAAAACTACAGTATCTACTAAAAGTAATGTTCTGTATGTGTGTTATCTTTAAAATCATAAATCAAGTAGGTTTTTATATTTTATTTTCCAAACCATCTTCAATCATCAACTGACATTTTTTATGAGGCATAACCAGATGTTTGTGTGTGTTGGCCTATTTGTCTTACTCTCTTTCTCCTTCTCGCTTCATCCCTCAGCCCCTGAGGAGAAAGGCTGCAAGACAGGAAGTCCCCAAAAAGTTCTGGCAATTCTGATCTATGTAACTTCCTGTCATTAAACAAGCATTCTACCAGCACTCTAACTTAACCAGGATCTTGGACTGTTGACAAAAGGAGGGGAAGGTGTGTGGGGGAGGATGTTTGCCCACTTCTCCTCTTCTCCCCCAATCCCAAGACGGAGCCATTGACATCAACGGTCCTGTACAACCACACAGCAAACCCCCATACCAACAACCAAACTGAAAAAAAGGTTGCCCACAAGATGTCAAAGTGAATTTCAGGGTCTTTCATTTGGATTTGTAAAAATAAGGGAGTAAGGGATTATCTCACTTTTGGTAGAAAACGCTCTCTCTTATGCAAGGGTGTGTACATTAACACAGATGTGCATTAGAGTTGGTGAAGAGGACCTATACAAGAAAAAATGGGAATATGGAAAAAAGGAGATGGGAGAGAATGTTGTGAATTCCACGGGGTGTATATACCATGCAAAGGGACTATAGTTATTACTTTATCATATGTTGCAGTTGCTCACTATAGCATTCAGTATATGGAACATTGCAAAGCAGCCAAAGGCTATTGTGGCCAATGGACCTAACTGAAAATCCCTCTGAAAAACCAACCACATTAGTATTTTGTCACCTTAACACCTAGCCAATGAGTCCCTCACTACAGAAATGTTCCAACAACTATATGAAGCACTGTATGCAGAAGTTGTTTCGACATTGTGCTCATGTCCTGGGGGTTAGCGAGGGGCCAATGAAAAGACGGCTCATTTGCAAGTGCAACGTGACATTCTGCCAGCTTTAACACTGACATAAAAACCTAGTACATATCTGTGAAATTTAGCAGAAGGGTTTGTGCCACTGTCTCTGGTATTCCATGGATAGTTTGGAGATGTTACTATTGAAGTACATTAATGTGAATTGACTGTACTTTAACTGCCACCCATTCCAATAGGACAGTTTTGACGACTTCAGGTTTCACCAAAAAATGTGTTCCATGTACAGGTAGTGGTTATTAGCCCCCATTCTGCTAGTATTGTCTTTTATAATGTATCCACCGTACTTCTGCTTACTTTAGTTGGGATAGAGTATACCAAGCAAAAATACACACACATTTTCTTTATAACCGTTAGTAGTCATTAACGGGTGTAAAAATCATTCAGTCTCAGCTTAGCTCCGCTTGCATTAAGAACTCAGTTAATAAGTGCACTGAATGAGTGATGATAATTGTTTAATGAATCCGCTTTAGACACTGCAATCGTTTGCGACGACATTTATGTTCTGCTTTTGCTCCATATTATCAACTCTAGGTCTTTCATTTTACTGTCTGATTTCTTCAAGTCCTTTTATTTAATTGCATTGTGTTTGTTCATACGGTTTCAATAAAAAAGTGAAAACACTCCACAAATATACACTGGCTTACGACAGTTTAAAAAAAAAAATGTAAGTATGCGTTGGTATAATTTAAATGTTGTATTGTCTTCGTTGCTCCTTTGTTTCTTAGCTGTTGCTTATCAAATTTGTTTCCATGACACTTTCTATCAAGTAAAACAATTCACAAGTAACTCTCCCTAGAATGTCGAACACCAAATAAGTAGTGGTGAAACAGCAAGGAATGAATTAGCTCATGACACTGCAATTTTTTACCTCAAACTGTTTCCCATATACTTTAGTGTAAAAGTAGCACACACCACTACCCAGCTTGCAGAAGTCGGCGGCGAAAGCTGATTGGTCCAGTCAGGTAATGCACAAAATTACAACACTGCTCCAGTGAATCAAGACAAACAACAGTCAAATGCAGTCCCCGGGGGGGGTTGTTTGGGTTGCTTGAGACCGTTAAGTCCGTTGGTTGGCTGTCGACACCCAGGGTGGTTCTCTGACAGTTAGGTGTGTATTTTTTATGATGTGTTGTGGAGTTTTTCATACGACACTGCTAACTTGGGGCAGCACTCCAACAGTGAGCTGTGAAGCACACAGAGCTGGCCTGTGTCTTGCTCTCTCCTCCATGTGGTTTTAGGCAGCGTCCCAACGCCCACTGCCCCAGTCCGCCAGCTTCAGCCCCCTTTAGCTCTGCTCTCTCTCTCTCCACACTGGGAACAATGGAGTCTTTTGAGAGGAAGAAGATGGAGAAGCTATGGGCTGTTGTGAAGCTCACCAGCTCTGCTCTCCTGCCAGTACACATGTAGCCTAAATGGGCTTCCCCCCACGGCCCACAGGAGGTGCTACGTCAAATTCTGTACATTGCTCCAGGGTGGAGTCACTTCCTGGGCTGGCCTCATGTTGATGCATACACTCACATACACATACAGACATATCCAATGCAAATGTACACCACAACTGTATACATTATAATGTATAATGTATTCGGAAAGTATTCAGACCTCTTGACTTTTCCATATTTTGTTACGTTACAGCCTAATTCTAAAAATGAAAATTAATTATACAATTCCTTCTCAAGCTACATGCATTACCCCATAATGACAAAGCAAAAACAGATTTGTATAAATTCTATGTAAAAAAATAAGAATAAACTGAAATATAAATATATTACATAAGTATTCAGACCCTTTACTTTGGCAGTGATTACAGCCTCAAGTCTTCTTGGGTATGATGCTACAAGCTTGGCACACCTGTATTTGGGGAGTTTCTCCCATTCTTCTCTGCAGATCCTCTCATGCTCTGTTAGGTTGGATGGGGAGCGTTGCTGCACAGCTATTTTCAGGTCTCTCCCGAGATGTTAGGTTGGGTTCTAGTCCAGGACTTGCCTCGGCCGCTCAAGGACATTCAGAGACTTGCCACTCCTGCGTTGTCTTGGCTGTGTGCTTAGGATCGTTGTCCTTTTGTAGGTGAACCTTCTCCCCAATCTGAGGTCCGGAGCACTCTGGAGCAGGTTTTCATCAAGGATCTCTCTGTACTTAGCTTTGATCATCTTTCCCTCAATCCTGACTATTCTTCCAGTCCCTGCCGCTGAAAAACATCCCCACAGCATGATGCTGCCACCACCATGCTTCATCGTAGGGATGGTTCGAGGTTTCCTCCAGACATGACGCTTGGCATTCAGGTCAAAGAGTTCAATTAGATATTATATTAGACATTAGCAAACTCCAAGCAGGCTGTCATGTGCCTTTTACTGAGGAGTGGCTTCCGTCTGGTCACTCTACCATAAAGGCCTGATTGGTGGAGTGCTGCAGAGATGGTTGTCCTTCTGGAAGTTTCTCCCATCTCCACAGAGGAACTCTGGAGCTTTGTCAGAGTGACTATCGGGTTCTTGGTCACCTCCCTGACCAAGGCCCTTCTCCCCCGATTTCTCAGTTTAGCCGGGCGCCCAGCTCTAGGAAGAGTCTTGGTGGTTCCAAACTCATTTTAGAATGATGGAGGCCACTGAGTTCTTGGGGACCTTCAATGCTGCAGACATTTTTTAGTACCCTTCCCCAGATCTGTGCCTCAACAC
Organism: Oncorhynchus tshawytscha; assembly: GCF_018296145.1. Lineage (NCBI taxonomy): Eukaryota > Metazoa > Chordata > Actinopteri > Salmoniformes > Salmonidae > Oncorhynchus > Oncorhynchus tshawytscha. The sequence goes on along the minus strand of NC_056444.1, from coordinate 56,462,004 downwards.
AATCCAGAGCTCTACAGACAATTTCTTCGAACACATGGCTTGGTTTTTGCTCTGACATGCACTCTCAACTGTGAGACCTTATGTAGACAGGTGTGTGCCTTTCCAAATCATGTCCAATCAATTGAATGGACTCCAATCAAGTTGAAGAAACATCTCAAGGATGATCGATGGAAACAAGATGCACCTGAGTTCAATTTCGAGTCTCATATCAAAGTGTCTGAATCTTATGTAAATAAGGTATTTCTGTTTTCTATTTTTAATACATTTGTAAAAATGTCTCAACCTGTTTTCACTTTGTTATTATGGGGTATGGTGGCTGTAACGTAACAAAATGTAGAGAAAGTCAAGTGGTGTGAATACTTTCCTGAATGCACTGTATACACGCGGGTACATACTGTACAAATACACGCACGCACATGTGCAGTTCACACACAAAGACAAAAACAGCACTCATGCAGAAGCCCAGAGAGGCACAGACAGCCACACAAAAAATCTATCTTGTCCGTCTGCACACACATGAGCTTTGTGTGTGTGTATGTGTGAAATAAAGCTTTGTGCTTGTGCCCTCCTGCCTGGGTTTTTATGGTTGCCCCCCCCCCAAACTCACTATTCACTCACATGCACAGCCCCCGACCACAGGCCCCTGTCCTGTTCACTAGGTGACGGACTGTTTCACAGGCCTGTAGACTCAGGATGGCAGAACAGGAGGAAAATATGCAGCACTACAGTAACCCAGGCAAGCAGAAATATTCCAATAGAAAGTCCCAATAAATCTTGTGGAGAAAAAACATTACATGTACCCTAGATTATCCAGCACCCACTATGCAGAAGTGAGTTAATTTGTGACTGGAAATGTGATAGTGTTATAGGCCAGTGTTCAATTCCGACCAGGCGTTGTTGACAATGCACGTTCCCACATTCGTAGAGTTTGAAATTCACGGTAAACACTGCATACGTCAGCTCAATCGGAAATTACCTTTAAATGTCAAGCACGCTACAACACGCAATCGGATTGCATCCTGGCATTAATGTAATAAAGTTTGTACATGTATGTATGCAAATGTATGATAAACTCCGCAAAAAAATAAATGTCCCTTTTTCAGGACCCTGTCTTTCAAAGATAATTCGTAAAAATCTAAATAACTTCACAGATCTTGATTATCAAGGGTTTAAACACTGTTTCCCATGCTTGTTCAAAGAATCATAAACAATTCATGAACATGCACCGGTGGAATGATCATTAAGACACTAACAGCTTACAGATGGTATGCAATTAAGGTCACAGTTATGAAAACGTAGGACACTAAAAGAGGCCTTTCTACTGACTCTGAAAAACACCAAAAGAAAGATGCCCAGGGTCCCTGCTCATCTGCGTGAACATGCCTTAGGCATGCTGCAAGGAGGCATGAGGACTGCAGATGTGGCCAGGGTCAATAAATTGCAATGTCCGTACCGTGTGACGCCTAAGACAGCGCTACAGGGAGACAGGATGGACAGCTGATCGTCCTCGCAGTGGCAGACCATGTGTAACAACACCTGCACAGGATCAGTACATCAGAACATCACACCTGCGGGACAGGTACAGGATGGCAACAACAACTGCCCGAGTTACACCAGGAACGCACAATCTCTCCATCAGTGCTCAGACTGTCTGCAATAGGCTGAGAGAGGCTGGACTGAGTGCTTGTAGGCCTGTTGTAAGGCAGGTCCTCACCAGACATCACCAGCAACAACGTCGCCTATGGGCACAAACCCACCATCGCTGGACCAGACAGGACTGGCAAAAAGTGCTCTTCACTGATGAGTTGGGGTTTTGTCCCACCAGGGGGGATGGTTGTATTTGCATTTATCGTCGAAGGAATGAGCGTTACACCGAGGCCTGTACTCTGGAGCGGAATCGATTTGAAGGTTGAGGGTCCGTCATGGTCTGGGGCGGTGTGTCACAGCATCATCGGACTAAGCTTGATGTCATTGCAGGCAATCAACACTGTGCGTTACAGGGAAGACATCCTCCTCCCTCATGTGGTACACTTTCTGCAGGCTCATCCTGACATGACCCTCCAGCATGACAATGCCACCAACCATACTGCTCGTTCTGTGCGTGATTTCCTGCAAGACAGGAATGTCAGTGTTCTACCATGGCCAGCGAAGAGCCCGGATCTCAATCCCATTGAGCACGTCTGGGACCTGTTGGATTGGAGGGAGGGCTTGGGCCATTCCACCCAGAAATGTCTGGGAACTTGCAGGTGCCTTGGTGGAAGAATGGGGTAACATCTCACAGCAAATCTGGTGCAGTCCATGAGGAGGAGATGCACTGCAGTACTTAATGCATCTGGTGGCCACACCAGATACTGACGGTTACTTTTGATTTTGACCCTCCCTTTGTTCAGGGACACACTATTCCATTTCTGTTAGTCACATGTCTGTGGAACTTATTCAGTTTATGTCTCAGTTGTTGAATCTTATGTTCATACAAATATTTACACATGTTAAGTTTTCTGAAAATAAACGTAGTTGACAGTGAGAGGACATTTCTTTTTTTTGCTGAGTTTCATTATAAAATTGTGTTTGTGCTACAAAACAACCTAGCTTGTCCAGCATCTACTGCACAGAGGTTAGGTGGTCCTCTGTAGCTTATTTGGTAGGGCATGGTGCTTGCAACAACAGGATAATAGGTTCAATTCCCGGGACTACCCATAGGTAAAATGTTTGTATGCATGACTAAGTCACTTTGAATCAAAGCTTCTGCTAAATGGTATATACGCTGAGTATACAAAACAATAAGGACACCTGTTCTTTCCATGACATAAACTGATTAGATGAATCCAAGTGAAAGCTATAATCCCTTATTTTTGTCACATGTTAAATCCACTTCAATCAGTGTAGATGATGGGGAGGAGACAGGTAATAACTGGTAATAATAATAAACAAGAATTACGAGGATCATTTATGTTGGTGGTTAGGGGAACTAAAAACAAAGGTTAGGAGAACTAAAACAACAAATGTTAGGTGAATTTACGTAGCAGGTTAGGTGAATTGGGTTAGGTTTAGAATACTTTAGTTTCTGTCTCGAGTAACTAGACCTTTAGTAGGTGTCATACGTCTTGGAGGTGCTCAGAAATATGTAAAGTATATTTCGTATGGCTCTGAGGCCAGGCTAGAGTTTGAGGTAAACTAGGAAGGTAAACAGGGTACATACATTAATAAAGTCATTTTTCTCACACTCCTCTCACCACAAATGTAGTTATCATATTTTCAAGATATTGCCAGTCTAGAGCGATCAGTGGCTGTGATAAACAAAGATTGGGCCTCCACGGTTGAAAAGAGGGATGTAAAATGCCAAGCTCTAACAGATCTTAACAGTTCTTCATGCTAAATAATTGACCTACTTGGTAAGGAAGAGGGGAGGACATTGTCTTTTATACGAGTATAACATGATAATATTGTATTGTTAACTCCTCCCTGTACGAATATAACTTTGTGTACTCTGTTAATTATGATCTAAACTCTTGACAGTATGTAAATACTTCTATTGTTTCGATAAAAGTTGTAGCTTTTGTTTGTATTGTCATGATTGTTGATATCTCTGGTGTGATCGTCTGGTATATTGTGTGTATTGTATATTGTAAAACATTTATTCAAATGTTCAATAATTTTATAACATAACTACTTGTTACAGTACTAGGTATGTATACTGAACATGTTCATATGAGGAAATCAGTCAATTTAAATTAATTAATTAGGCCCTAATCTATGGATTTCACATGACTGGGAATACAGATATGCATCTGTTGGTCAAAGATAACTTTAAAAAATGGGTCTTACAATGGCCTCAGGATCTCATTGCGGTATTTTTGTGCATTCAAATTGCCATCAATAAAATGCAATTGTGTTCATTGTCCGTAGTTTATGCCTGCCCACAACATAAACCCACCGCCACCATGGGGCACTCTGTTCACAACGTTGACATCAGCAAACCACCTGCCCACACGACTTCATACATGTGTTTTGCAGGTCATACATGTGGTTTGCAAATTCTCTAAAATTATGTTGGAGGTGGCATATGGTAGAGAAATTAACATAAAATTCTCTGACAACAGCTCTGATGGACATTCCTGCAGTCAACATCCCAACTGCACACTCCCTCAAAACTTGTGGCATTGTGTTGTGTAACGAAACTGCACGTTTAAGAGTGGGCTTTTATTGTTCCCAATGATCATATTATTGATATGCCACACTCGTCAGGTGGATGGATTATCGTGGCAAAGAAGAAATGTTCACTAACAGGGATGTAAAGAAATTTGTGCACATCATTTGAGATAATTAAGCTTTTTGTGCATATGAAACCTTTCTGGGATCTTTTTTTACGGCTCATGAAACATGGGACCAACACTTTACATGTTGCGTTCATATTTTTGTTCAGTGTATATCATTGTATTTGTGTACTTCAAATATACAAAAATGTATTAATAATTTGTATGAATCGATTTTCACTGAGGCAGATAACGAAAGGAGCATATCAAAAGTTATATCCATTGATTCTTCAAAACGAAGGATGTTAGTTGATTTGGGGGAAATTGAGTTTGAGGGAAACTATGAAGGAAAACATGGCACATACATTAATAAAGTCATTTTATACCGGTCTACTTGTGTATGACATTGTGTATGTGTATTTCAAATATACAATAATTAATTGATGTTTACTTATGTGGCAAAATAACAAAAAAATAGCATAGAGGTTATATTCATTATAAAGATAATTTCACGTTAAAAGTCCCAGCAGACAATACTATCTATTTTACATGACAAAAAACAACAGAATATTTCCCGACCATCATTTGGACCAATGTACATTACAATCTTATGTGGGCACATATTTCCCTGTGTCAGCAGGTCATCCATGTCAAGAATGTGTGCATTTGTCCATGCATGTGGCTAGTATGCCCATATCCTCCACATGGAGTTGGCATGAATGCCTGGCCTGCTCTGTCGTGGGCTTGATGGGCCAGCGTGTGCACATGAGAGGGAGTGACACATGCCTGAATGTGAAAGTACATGAGATCCTGATGTAATGGAGAGAATGTCAGCCCATAGGCCTTGAGTGCAGCAGACAGCTGGGGCAGAGGGTGTGTGTGTTTGTGCATGGGCGCGCATGCACATGTGTCTATGTGTCTGTGTGTATGGGAGACGTGACAGGCAGAGCACTGCTTGTGGTGTGTATGTACAGTACATGTAAATTTGTTGTTTTAAGGAAACTAGGACCATGGGAGTTAGGAGACTTAAGCCCAATTTATGATACAATATGCCGGGGTGTCTGCGACGTTTAAAAAAATTAAAAGGTGAGCCAACCTCCACTCCGGACAACAACTAGCTTTTCTACCATCAAAATAGGATTCCAGGACAGGTGGTACTGTATGTGTGTTTGTATAAGTGTGTGTGTGATTTTGTGCACGTACATGTCTTTGTGCACGTTCGTGTGGGAGCGTCCTTTGGCTGCACATCTGGTGGGCTGGGATATATAGAAGTGTTTTTCTGTTCTAGTGACATGACTGTACTGTCATGAGAGGCATGGTTTTGTGCCTGGCAGCTGGGAACATGGATCGCCGTCGTGTGACACTCAGTGTCTGTAAGAGACGCCTATTGTTTGGCCAAAACACTGTACATTGATGGGGCTCTGATACACAGTGGCATTGTAGGCCCTCGGCCCCCCACACTTCTGTGGCTACAGTTTGGTGCATGTGTCATTGCCACAAGCCTGTATCTGCCTCGACAGGATACTCTCCCATGCATTTAAATCAGTGGCATGTTTCATCCCAGTTTTACTGATTTCTCCAACAACAGTTCCGTTTCTTAGATCATCCTTTGCCCCATAAAGTCCCAGTAAGTCATATTCAGCCTCAAGATCTGTGAGAGTAGCCTATTTGAAAGGTGCAATTTCCTGGTTGCTAAAATTCTAATAGGTCACCTAATTTCAGTTTGTGACAAAACAAGCAGTCATTGTGTAGAGAATCATTGTACCATCTAAACCGCAGTGAAATATGTTTTCCATAACCAAAAATATTTTCAGCTGTTTAGAGCTGGTGTACAAAATTGAAAGTTAAAGACACAAAAACAAAATGGAAGAAATGAAGCATAGCAATAGCGCACATAAAACAAACCTACAGCTTCTTAGACTTGCTTTCAATAAGAATGTAAGTTTGGTCAGGTCGCCCAAAAAGTTACATATTGCACCTTTAAAATTGGGTGAACTTTGCTTTCGGGTCAGTATATGTTGGGTCCTGCCCTCTTACTGGTGTAGAAGAAGGATTAAGTAGTGTGTTAACCTTGAAGTAGTAGTGTGTAAAAGTAGTTCTCATCTTGGCAGAGGGCCACTGACATTTATCAGATGGTTAAACCCGTTTCTTAGAAGTCACAAAAGATGGCATGCATGCACTCGTCTCGACATGTGGTGGCAACATTTGACACACATGATCCCTGTAACTCAACTTGACAAGTCAAGGGAGGTTGAGCCCAATTGCACAATGTGAGACTTTTATATGAAAGTATAGCTTTTTTTCTTGCTTTAAAAAAAAAGTATGATTATGTATTATTCTGATGCTTTCTTAATTAAGTTACAATAATCGATTGATGTACAACAAATATACTCGCGAGACGTGAACCTTAAGCAAACGCAGAACTATTGAGTCAAATTCTACCACACATCACACAAAAAAATGCTCCAACGTTGCGAGACTGACACATCAAGTACATCCATACTTACAGAGTTTACAATTGTGCCATAGATTATATCTTTCTTCTCCATGGAATCCCCTTTAGTCAACCGGCACATGCACCTCATGCACCTCAGGCTACTTTTGCTTACATTGCAAAGGTGGGGAGGTCAGGCTCTTGAGCCCAGTTTACAGTCAAGTGTGTGAGAGCAGCAGCAGCTCCAGTCGCGGCCTCGTACTACCATCACAATGTCTAGTTTGGCCTACAGAGTTTTGATATCGGAACAACCCCCTGTGGATAACCAACTGACCGTCAACATGAAAAGAACCCCGCCTCCTCATTGATCACATGATAAAAAGCGTCTCCAACGATATGACGGTCTCACATGTGCAGGTATTCATATAGCCCTCAAAGAATGTTCTGTATGTTGACATGAATATGAAAGCTGGAGATATGCCATGAGAACAGCTGCTCTATCAGTGTACTGTAGGTGCTGGATTAATGCAAGGCAGCTTGTGGCTCAATTGACAATTGTTGAGAAAACAGGTCTGGTAAGTGTTGGACGGAATAAAGACATTCCCCAAACAGCCATTGTGGGTTAAATTGGTCTGCTGTGTTTGTACATACGGTACTGCTAAAAATATTGCATGTTTAGAAAATAAAACATGTAAATAAACACTCATAAGTTATCCAGTATTTGATTGTAGACTACTTGACACAATATACGTTTGTGAAGAAAGCAAGGTCAATGTAAGTGTAGACCTATCTAGGATACAACCGATTCAAAAAGCCTCGAAATGTTAACCACTTTTACATATTATAACATTTACTACTATTTTCTACCATCTGCAATTGTATAATGAGCCACATAATTATATATTATCAAACAAAGCAAGGTATTCTTTGACAGATGAAGTCTGCAGCATCAGATGCTGTCAGATGGAGAAAGTGATGTCAATCTTCTTCTATACATTGGGACATAGTGCACTCAGGTGGAGAATGAAGCTAATGCATGTCTAATCAGTGTCTGCAGAACTGCTGGTTTTCATCCTTCCCTCGAATCTGGGACCTGGACCGATTTAGACCTGGGACACCAGGGGCCTCATTTATGAAACTGTGTGGAGGATTCACGTCAAAAGGTGGCGTAAGGACAAAACACAGAAAGTGCTTACGTAAAAATATTCTGATTTATAACACAGTGTGCACGTAAGTCCCATGTATAAATCACAATCCACTCTAAATTTGGCGCACGTGAGCGAGCGTCTTGTTCCACCCTTTTAACGCCCATAGTTGCCTATAAATGGTGAAATGCCCTTAATTAATATTCATCCATACTTGACTGCATGACGACAATGATGGCAAATCCCGACAGAAAGGCAAAAAAATATAATTTCACCCAGTGTGAAATAAAAGTTATTGTAGGGGATGTTGAAGCAAGACAAAATATATTGTTTGGTGGACACAGTGTGGGCATTACAAATGCCAACAAGGCGTTAGTGGCAGCATGTGGCAGACGCTGTTACTGCTGCTGGCTCAGAAGGTCGGACCCTCTCAGAAAAAAAGTGGTCTGGCATAAAAGCGGAGGCCATAAGGCGCATAGCCTTACACAGACAAAGTGTTTGTGCCACAGGCGGGGGACAGGGACAACGTAGCTCAACCCCCTTGATGGGCGTCTTGCCAGTATTATAGGGGAATCCCTCCTGAGTAGTGACGGAGGTGGAGGTGGAGGGGGAAACAGACATGCAAGACACACTGGATGATCCAGGTATGTAATTAGTATTCCCTCGTTTGAAGAGTAAACCAAATGCATTCAAGTTGTATTTAAACATTTATTTACACAAACAATGGTGACATTTTCCATTGTTTTTAGTCACTGTGTGTTTCAGCGGGGTCGGTGGTGCTGCAGCTGAGCAGGAGCTGAGTCGCCCAGCCCCCTGTCTCCACTGCACCTCGTGCGTCACAACCCTCCAGCAGCAGTGTCCTCACAGATGCAGTCCTGCAAACGCAAAGAGACACCATCGATGCGATTAACGAGGTTGCCAAGGAGTTGAAATGGGAGTTGAAGTGCAGGTCCTTCTCTGTAAAGCTGGGCCCACTACAGCACAGATATCAAAGACAACAGCTCTTGGTAATCGGAACCCGGCTCATAAGCCACTCATCATCAATGGCCAGTAAATTTTGCTGGTCTCTGAAAATTCGCTCACTCTGAATTCTTCCATTCGCCAAATCTTCCAACAGTGCCAAAGCAGCCATTGTGCGTCATTATGCATTGTAATTGCATGCCTTTTTATACCCACTCATTTGATTGTCACAGTTACCCAATTGCATAAGAGAGTGGCATATGCCTTCTTTTGTGCCTTACGCAACATTTATAAATGAGGCCCCAGGTGAGTGGGCTTTGATTAGTCAATGACATTACAGTGACTTGATTAAAATTACCAGCACTGCTGACCTCAAAGGCACGGATTTGATTTACCCCTGAAATAAGAGATTTGGTGAGTCTAAAAAATACTAGTCCTGCTAGGTCAGTTGCAGCTTTCAGGAAGGCGTTGTTGGAATTTTTGTTTAGAGGTGACAAACCAGATCTTGGGTCTATTTGAATGTGCAGTCAATTTGACTATGCTGTTGATGAGCTGATGAGAACAATTAGGCACCAAACTTGTCAATTTTGTCAAACCAACCAACAGAAGCCAAACTCTATTATAAACTGTATTAGTAAGGTCAGTCCCACCTATGCAATAACAGGGGAAACACTGGCCTAATTATTTTTTTTCACTCCAGCTCATTTTCATGTTATAGTGGACATTTATTGCAAATTGGAATGAAATTGCAATCCACATGTGGATAAGTTGACTTTCATATAGGATTTATGACATTCAATCGCCTGCATTTTAATATATAGAGTTGATTTATTGCACTGTTGTACTGTGTGTTGACCAGGCACTGGCAATGCTGCAAAACGTCAGCACATCTTGAATATAGCCCTGACTTTTTTTCTCTCGTAGCCCAACAAACCTATTGTTGATTGGTCCTACATTTCTGACCTCCACATTGCAGCCAATGAACACTTCAGAAACAATTCTGTTATGGTACCATAAGGAAGACAATAACAGATGCAAGCCTACAATTGAAGAATACCCTAAGCTTTATTCAAGATTAATCTACAGGAAAGTATTTTGAAAATTTGTAAATACCCTAAGAATATCAACTGCATTGCAGCTACTGCATTCAAGTGCATGTAATGTCATCGACGTGAACCCTCTTATCATTGCTCAGTTAGCTAACTTTAGCTAAAGCATTCTTTAGCTAGCCACACGTTTGTTGTGTTAACGGTCAATGACAGCTGGTAGATTGGCTGTAGAATGATTATCGGTGTGTTTTAGCTGTATTGTTAGCTAACTGGCGAGTGGAATGGGTCCGCAATGAGCTTGCAGCCAAGTGACCTTTTGAGTTGACAGCTACAGCTCGAGGTGTTCTCGTTAGCCAGCTTAGAAGTGCTAGCTAACCGTGACGTTGATGCGACTAATGTGCAGCTGATGATATCTTACGAAGGGTAACCGTGTTGAAATAACTAGCTAGTTAGTGTGTCAATATCGGAAACCTGGTTTGTTTTGAAGATCGGTAGTTAACGTTAAAGTGATGCAGCAGGCAATCCAACAAGAATATGTGGATAGAGCATTATGATATGAAACTATAGTTAGATACCAAATCAAGTTATCTATTCATACAATTAAGGCTGGTTTTTGGATGAGGTAACAGTACAGCACAGGCTCTGCTATGACACGGTATGTGTCGACTGGGCCTCAATCTTAATTTAGCTGCATTAACTCAAGTGATCACCAATCTCATGAAAATAAATCATTATTAACATTCAGATAACATTTTGTAAGGTCTGATGACTAGGCCCTTTCGTGAAGCATGAGCCCCATTGTTAACAATAATGGCTAGCCCTATCTAGTTAGCTTTTTTTGGTCTGTCTAGAGACTAGTTTGTACATTAGCCTCGATATCTAACGTTAGTTACCCTTGTCTTTTGTCTTGACAAGTGCATTAGCTAATAGTTAGATTTCAATTGAATTAGCTAACAAAGGCCTTTCTGCTACAAAACATTTGAGTCATGGTAACTTTCATACATTCCTAATCAAATGTAACTGGTACTGTCAAACAGTTAACGTTAGGGATTCATCATCCAAACTATTGCCAAATTTACTGTACATTTTGTAAAATTGTTACAATAGCCTACTAATCAGTCCAAATGACCTTGACAAAAGCTTCTCCCCTGGTCCTGCTTTGCATGTGTTGCTGACCGATGTTAGACACTGACAGAATGTTTCAAACTGTAGTTCTGGTTGTTTTTCTCTGCCATCATTGCGTTGCCATTTTCTTGTATAGGGGCTCAAAAGAGCAAGGCGAGCTTGCAAAGAAACACTGCTGTTTCTACTACAGTAAGATTGTCAGGTCATGTACAATGATGTTTTGCTGCTAGTCTCTTACTATTTTCTTTATTCATATATATGTTTGTCACTTCTTACAGACAGAAGCCTGGTCAAAACAAGCAAAGTCAAAAATGATGCAGTGAACCGATTCTGAAGATGGTAAGCATGCGGTGGACTACTTCAACCTAAATCTAATTGAAATGTGTTTTATCATATCTATCCTCAGGTTTGTAACACAAAAAATGTAGTTTAGGTCACCCTTATCTGAAAATACAAATGTAAGTAGGTGTTTTTCAAGACCATGTGACATACCAAGCATTTTAATCTGTATTTCACATCCATGAGGTGTAACTGCAAATAATATATAGGCTCACCAGTACAATAAAATGTTACTTGTCACATGCTTTGTAAACAACAGGTATGGACCAACAGTGAATGCTTACTTATGGGCCCTTCCCAACAATGCAGAAAATAGAGAAGTAATAGAAAAGTAAAACACGTAATAGATACACAATGAGAAACGATAATTTGGCTATAATCAAGGGATACCATTACAAGGTAATTGAGGTATATATGTAGCAGTGGAGGCTGCTTGGGGGAGGACGGCTCATAATAATGGCTGGAATGGAGTCAATGGAAAGGCACATGTTTAATACCATTCCATTAAACTCCATTCCATCCATTATTATGAGCCGTCCTCCCCTCAGCAGTCTCCGCTGATATGTACATATAACTAGGAATCAGCAGCATATGTGATGAGTCAAAACATTTAGTGCAAAAAGGGTTAATGCAGACAGTCAGGGTAGCTATTTTACTTTACTAAATAGTTAAGTTAACAGTTAACAGCCAAATAGCTACTCTCGTCTGGATAGTACATTACTTTACCAGTCAAAAGTTTGGACACACCTACTCATTCAAGGGTTTTTCTTAATTTTTTACTTTTTTTTTAACATTGTGGAATAATAGTGAAGACATCAAAATAACACAAATGGAATCATGTAGTACCCAAAAAAGTGTTAAACAAATGAAAATATATTTTAGATTCTTCAAAATAGCCATCCTTTGCCTTGATGACAGCTTTGCACACTCTTGGCATTCTCTCAACCAGGTTCACCTGGAATGCTTTTCCAGATGTCTTGAACAACTTCCCACACATGCTGAGTACTTGTTGGCTGCTTTTCCTTCACTATGCGGTCCAACTCATCCCAAACTACCTCAATTGGGTTAAGGTCAGGTGATTTTGGAGGCCAGGTCATCTGATGCAGCACTCCATCACTCTCCTTCTTGGTCAAATAGCCCTTACACATCCTGGAGGTGGGTTGGGTCATTGTCCTGTTGGAAAAAAAAATGATAGTCCCACTAAGTGCAAACCAGATGGGATGGCGTATCGCTGCAGAATGCTGTGGTAGCCATGCTGGTTAAGTGTGCCTTGAATTCTAAATAAATCACTGACAGTGTCACCAGCAAAGCACCTTCACACTTCCTGCTTCACGGTGGGATCCACACATGCAGAGATCATCCATTCACCTACTCTGCGTTTCACAAAGACACAGCGGTTGGAAACAAAAATCTAAAATTTGGAATCATCACACCAAAGGAGATTTCCACCGGTCTAATGTTCATTGCTTGTGTTTCTTGACCCACGCAAATCTCTTCTCATTGGTGTCCTTTAGTAGTGGTTTCTTTGCAGCAATTCGACCATGAAGGCCTAATTAAAGCATTCTCCTCTGAACAGTTGATGTCATTTCTCTTTGATTATTTGAGCTGTTCTTGCCATAAGATGGACTTGATATTTTACCAAATAGGGCTATCTTCTGTATACCAACCCTACCTTGTCACTTCTGATTGGCTCAAAGGCATTCATTTGCGGAATTTCTACCTCATGAAGCTGGTTGAGAGAAGGCCAAGGGTGTGCAAAGCTGTCATCAACGCAAAAGCTGTCTACTTTGAAAAATCTAATTTAAAGTATTTTGATTTAACACTTTTTTAAAACTTACTACATGATTCCATATGTGTTATTTCATAGTTTGTCTTCACTATTATTCTACATTGTAAATTAATAGTGAACATAAATCAAATAAAAAACCTTGAATGAGTGTTAAAACTTTTGACTGGTATTGTATATTAATGAAAGTATTCAGACCCCTTAACTTTTTCCACATTTTGTTACGTTACAGCCTTATTCTAAAATCTACACACAATACCCCATAATGAAGCAAACACTTTTTTTAGAGATGTTTGCTAATTTATAAAAGAAACTGAAATATCACAGTTGCATAAGTATTCAGACCCTTTACTCAGTACTATGTTGAAACACTTTTGGCAGCGATTAAAGCATAGAATATTCTTGGGTATGACACTGCAAGCTTGGCACACCAGTATTTGGGGAGTCTCTGCCATTCTACTGTGCAGATCCTCTCAAGCTCTTTCAGGTTGGATGGGGGACTGACTATGTTCGATCGGGTTCAAGTCCGGGCTCTGGCTGGGCCACTTAAATACAGGTGACTATAGTGATGTCACCTTGTCCTAAAGATTTACACGGTTATCAAAACGTCAGTGTAAGCCTACACGTACCCCCCCGCCGACCCCTCAGTTTGGGAACCACTGCTCTACAGAGCCATCTGTCTTGTTATACCATGTTCAAGACAACTGGGAACTCTGGGGGGAGTAAATGAAAGCCTCACCAGGTAGCTACATATCTATTTTAGTTTCACCGTGCGATCATTCAAAAAACTATTTTTACCTTTCCACAAACCATCTTTACATGTTGCTTGATAATGAGCAAGTTAACCCAAATATATCAAAGAAGTGGTCATGTGTCCACGATTTAGTTAGTGACTACTGCCTGGCCAGTGATCTAGCTAGCTGCATTTCAGTAATTACCTATCATCCTAAATGCGATGGACAAGTTGAAAATAGTTGCCTGAAAATGAACTAGTCACCAGTTATTGTTGCTCATGGTGTAATCGTGTCTAACCAGTTGGCTAGTGTAGCCTGTGTGCCCTTGAGCTACAAAGACTGTTTTTTGGCATCCACGATTAGCTAGCTAGTTGGCTACTTCATGGCCAGTGTAATCCCTCGATTCTTGACTGTCGCACACACGATCATTGGGTTCAGGGGAGTTTATTGTAGCCACTTTAAACAATGCTACCTTATATAATGTTACTTACCCTACATTATTAATCTCATATGCATACGTAGATACTGTACTCTATATCATCGACAGCATCCTTATGTAATACATGTATCACTAGCCACTTTAACTATGCCACTTGGTTTACATACTCATCTCATATGTATATACTGTACTCGATATCATCTACTGTATCTTGCCTATGCTGCTCTGTACCATCACTCATTCATATATCCTTATGTACATATTCTGTATCCCCTTACACTGTGTATAAGACAGTAGTTTTTTGGAATTGTTAGTTAGATTACTTGTTCGTTATTACTGCATTGTCGGAACTAGAAGCACAAGCATTTCGCTACACTCGCATTAACATCTGCTAACCATGTGTATGTGACAAATAAAATTTGATTTTATTTTATTTGCCATGTAGTCTATTGTAGTCTTCTATCTAATCCCAGTCCGTGTTGCCAACTCTTCACTCAGTAAGGAAAGTAGATATTGGCTGTCCTGAAAGTCGCTAAATTATGTCATCGATTAATTTGCATAATTGGCCATGTGCGTGTAATTGTGATGGACGCTATAGGAGAGAGGAATAACATTGTGGGAGAGACAAAAAGTGAGTAAAAAACACCCTAAATATGTTTAGAACTACAAATGAACTTTCTTCTGTCGGTTCTTGTTTTTTTTTTATGTCACAATTCCAACCCTCCTTTATCCAGGCTTGGGACCGGCAAAAGTGACCCAAAGGAGACACTCTGGCGGAGTTACTTAGTTTTAAAATTTTATTTAGAGTTTTTTATTTTATTTTTTTACATTTACATCCCGCCCTGAATGTAAGCCAGGGTGGGATCAGCCAGCGGCGGCTTCCCGCATGCGCAATTAATTTGCAGTCTGGTCACGGAGGGGTGAACATCTCCTGCTCTGACTGCAGTTGGGAGGGACTGGACCGCCTGTGAGTGCTTTGGGACGGGGGTGGGGCCCTCGAAGAGTAAGAACGATAAGTGCTTTCACGTCAGTCTCCAATAACACCAGAAAAAGTTGCAAGTCGCTTTTTTTGAAAATGTGTAGCTTGAGGGGTCTGAATACTCGCTAAATATAGTGGCTACGTTGGCAACACTGAGATTCCCAGTCGGTATTAGATAGAACGTCACGGCCCCACCTGTGGGGAAAAAACAACCCGTGGTTACCGCATTGGTTCACAGCAAAATCCTTTTTCAGCTGTGCTGTTTTATAAGAAAATGGTTGACATTAATCAAACACTGTAGCTAGCTAGCTAGCTAGCAAGCTGCGACATGTAATTTAAACGGCAGGTATAGGCTAAGTTTTCTGAAGATGGACAACATTTTTATCCGTTCAACAGGGTGGATTTTTCTGCTGTCAAACTTTCTTTATTGCGAAAAATGACGATTTCCAAATCATTGTGAAGGTATGCCGGGCATGTGATGTCACCGTGTAACTATAACGCTCCACTCAGCATTTACTTCCAAATGCCTACTGCAGGACAAGGATTGTCCTGACTTTCAAGAATGGCTGAATTTCTTCGCCTTGCTTTTCTGGTTGGCTGGCAAGTTTCAAGATCCAATTATTTTGGACCTATAGGAGTGCAAGTTTCACTATGACACGGACCGTGGCGATAGGTTGGCACAGCAGAATTATTAGTATATGGCAAATATTAATCCATTATTGCGTTCTATCCATTATGACTTTCGTGGGCAAGCTGAGACATGAAACCGATAGGTGGGAAGGCATAAAGTGGGGCAAAAAAGTATTTAGTCAGCCACCAATTGTGCAAGTTCTCCCACTTAAAAAGATGAGAGAGGCCTGTAATTTTCATCATAGGTACACTTCAACTATGACAGACAAAATGAGAAAAGAAAATCCAGAAAATCACATTTTAGAATTTTTAATGAATTTATTTGCAAGTTATGGTGGAAAATAAGTATTTGGTCACCTACAAACAAGCAAGATTTCTGGCTCTCACAGACCTGTAGGAGCCTCTTCTTTAAGAGGCTCCTCTGTCCTCCACTCATTACCTGTATTAATGGCATCTGTTTGAACTTGTTATCAGTATAAAATACACCTGTCCACAACCTCAAACAGTCACACTCCAAACTCCACTATGGCCAAGACCAAAGAGCTGTCAAAGGACACCAGAAACAAAATTGTAGACCTGCACCAGGCTGGGAAGACTGAATCTGCAATAGGTAAGCAGCTTGGTTTGAAGAAATCAACTGTGGGAGCAATTATTAGGAAATGGAAGACATACAAGACCACTGATAATCTCCCTCGATCTGGGGCTCCATGCAAGATCTCACCCCGTGGGGTCAAAATGATCACAAGAATGGTGAGCAAAAATCCCAGAACCACACGGGGGACCTAGTGAATGACCTGCAGAGAGCTGGGACCAAAGTAACAAAGCCTACCATCAGTAACACACTACGCCGCCAGGGACTCAAATCCTGCAGTGCCAGACATGTCCCCCTGCTTAAGGCAGTACATGTCCAGGCCCATCTGAAGTTTGCTAGAGAGCATTTGGATGATCCAGAAGAAGATTGTGAGAATGTCATATGGTCAGATGAAACCAAAGTAGAACTTTTTGGTAAAAACTCAACTCGTTGTGTTTGGAGGACAAAGAATGCTGAGTTGCATCCAAAGAACACCATACCTACTGTGAAGCATGGGGGTGGAAACATCATGCTTTGGGGCTGTTTTTCTGCAAAGGGACCAGGACGACTGATTCGTGTAAAGGAAAAAATGAATGGGTCCATGTATCGTGAGATTTTGAGTGAAAACCTCCTTCCATCAGCAAGGGCATTGAAGATGAAACGTGGCTGGGTCTTTCAGCATGACAATGATCCCAAACACACCGCCTGGGCACCGAAGGAGTGGCTTCGTATGAAGCATTTCAAGGTCCTGGAGTGGCCTAGCCAGTCTCCAGATCTCAACCCCATAGAAAATCTTTGGAGAGAGTTGAAAGTCCGTGTTGCCCAGCAACAGCCCCAAAACATCACTGCTCTAGAGGAGATCTGCATGGAGGAATGGGCCAAAATACCAGCAACAGTGTGTGAAAACCTTGCGAAGACTTACAGAAAACGTTTGACCTCTGTCATTGCCAACAAAGGGTATATAACAAAGTATTGAGATAAACGTTTGTTATTGACCAAATACTTATTTTCCACCATAATTTGCAAATAAATTCATTAAAAATCCTACAATGTGATTTTCTGGATTTTTTTTCTCATTTTGTCTGTCATAGTTGAAGTGCACCTATGATGAAATGTACAGGCCTCTCATCTTTTTAAGTGGGAGAACTTGCACAATTGGTGGCTGACTAAATGCTTTTTTGCCCCACTGTACATGTCGGCAATTTATTAATGAGTAATTTGCCAAAATGGGCAATGGAAACACTTCAACCACTACATTTTTTTTATTGGACACTAGGTTGTAATTATTATTAAATTTTTTTCGGTGTGACGCCATTTCATCCAGCTGTTTTGATCGACACAAGATGGGTAAATGGAAACGCACCCTAGAAGGATAATTGTCATATTTTCAATGCAAACTTTCTAAATGTCAACAAAAAAATCACTGCACAAGTTAATGGAAACATAGCTATTGAAGTTGGTGGTTACTACTGGGTTCAGATCTGAGGTGAGAGAAATTGTCCGCCATGTTTTGGTAAGGGCTCAGTGATGTCACGCACTTAAGGCTCAACCAATCACCCGACGGATTCTATGTCGAGACTAATGAATATTCATGAAATAAATCAAATCGTTTTTTTCTCCACACAAAAACTCACAATTTATTCACTCCTACCAATGAGACATGGTAGTCATTACTATGGCAATTCAAGATGGCGCTTCCCATACCTCTAATAAACATTTTTCAAGATCAAAATACAAAAACTAGGTGTTTCTTATATTACAAGCACGTTTAGTATTAGTGGATTGAATACGTCTCTTTGCTTAGCTTTAATTCCTGAAGTGTTTCCATTCCCCATGGTAAAAACAAATTCCATACATTTCATACATTTAAAATAATAATCAAGAAATTATGAAATAGTTTGACAACCCTATTTTGTAAGCTATTAAATTATAACAATCTCAACCGTTTATCTTTTCCCGTGATGAACAAGGCATGGATGTCTGGGGTATGTAAAATAAGTCAACTTTGAGCACCTTTTATCTCTTGACTGTTTTGGCATTCAGGTACAAAAAGTCCCTTTCTGAACACATCTTCTACAAGGACACATTTTGTATGAAAGGTTGCGTTCAAATAAAAAGGGGTGTTATCAAAAAGTGATAGAATTCAAATGGATTTTCCCAATACATATCTTATTGGCACCTAAGTATCGTGCTCATATCGTGAGATCCTTGTCAATACCCAGCCCTTATTTTGAAGCTATAGTTGAACTAAGTCCAAAAATGGATGTACCAATTCCACATTGACCCTTTGATAAATACAAATGGAACATATTTTTCTCTTCCTGTTTTAAAATGTACTGCGCCGAGCAGGCCATTGGAAAGTTTGATTAACTGGGGGTTCGGAAGACGTTGTCGTGCAAGCAGGCAAATAGGAATGTTGAGCCCTGACTAGTGTGATTTGAGCTGTCAATATGGGGCTAAATGGATATTAAATGACAGGATCTTAATTTGTATATCTGTTCAATCATAGGTCTGAGCTGAGAGGTTCTCCCACCTGCCGATCCCTACAAAAGTTTGCTGTGTCAGAGGACTCCAAAGAGAAGAGTACGCAGCTTCCCAAGGCCATGGAAGACTCTCACACTTTATACATCTCAGAGTTGGGAGACGATGACAATTTAGAGGAGGAGATGGAGGATAAGGAGCTTGAGGAAACTCACTGCAGTCTTTATTTAATGTCCATGGAAACGGATGAGCTGGCAGATTCAAACACAAGTTGCCAAAAACCTGAGGCCAAAGGCTGTGACCTGAAGCAGGATTTAGGATCGGTCTCCCATTCAGCAACCCCTGAGCTCCCAGAGGATCCTGACCATGACCCTGATGTAGAGCTCCAGGACTCATTTCCCTGCCAATTCTGTGAAAGAAATTTTACCAGCAAGCAAGGCTTAGAACGTCACATACACATCCACACCTTAGCTAACCACCACACACACATATTTAAGTGTAAGTACTGCAGCAAGTCCTTTGGCTCAAAAATTGGCCGGCGACGGCATGAGAGGAGACATGAAAATGCAAAGGCAAGGCCTGGATCTTTAATAAAGCCTGTGGAGCCTCCAAGTTCTGCCCTACAGCGCAACGGTCCAGAATGTGTGTCTTCTCCCAGTAGCTCCAGTGCCTCTGTTTTGGCAGACAGAGAACAGGCGTCTACGTCAGATGAACATGGAGAATTACAGGGTGGTCACACTTGCAAGTATTGCAAAAAGGTTTTTAGCACGCATACAAACATGCGACGACATCAGCGCAGGATCCACGAGCGCCATCTCCGGCTCAAAGGTAAGGAAGCCCCACTGTTGCAGGAAGCAAAACATCCAAAGCTACCCCCTATTAAATCTCAACAGGATACCAACAACACAAGCCCAGTAGCAGTTCTTGAGATCGAAAGTGACCAAGAGGAGCAATATATGCTGGATATCTCTGGTAACATCTCTGAGAACCTCAGCTTTTATATAGATGGGAAGATTGTATCAACAAGCACTGTCAGCGGCTGTGAGGTAGTTGAAGTGAACTCTGGATCTGCTACTTTAGTCGGACTAAATGCTGTGATTATTAATCCTGCCCAGATCAGTCAGGCTCTTAAAGTAGAGACTGCTACTCACACAGGAAAAGGGATACCTGGTCAACCCTTGACAAAAAGGAGAACTGCCACACCACCTCTTCTACCCCAAATCAAAACGGAACTAGAATCGGAAGTTTTGTCCTCTTCTTCATCATCAATTGTGTCATCTTTGATAGAAAGTCTCATTCCTCAGAACACAGAGTCTACTATCCTTCAGAGAGAGAGAACAGTTTATCTGTCACCTAAGCTGAAACAGCTCTTACAGATGCAAGATGGCCTCAAACCCAGCTTTGCCCTGATCACAGAAGGCCAGAAGCTGTGTTCACCACTTTCCCTGACTGTCCTCCCAGCAGGATTGGGGAGGTTTAAAAGAAGGACCGGGTCTCCCCCAAACTCACCACAACAAAGCCCTATGTCGAATGTTGAAAGCACAACAACCGATGTGGGTGTTTCTATTGCTGTCAATGTCCCAACGTCAGAGAGCCAATGCAGTTCACCCGCATGCAGTTTATCCAGCAATGATGAGAGTGAGATCTCCAACAGTCCACCAGTAAACGATGCAATGACAACTCGTGTCTTGCCAGAGGGATGGTCCCCAATGAGTGGGGGTTGTTCCTGCAACCAGCAACCTTTGGACCTCTCAAATGCTGTCAAGAAAAGTGAAGACGAAGCCCTGCGGGAAGCTGTGTTGGACTTGAGTGTGCATAGAAAGATTGCAGATTCGGAAGCAAAGAGAATTTTAGTTCCACAGCCCTTAAATAAAAAGAGGAAGCCAAACACCAGCATGTTGGAGAAGGTGCTGATGAATGAGTACGCAAACCTAGAGGTTGCTGCAGAGCAAGAATTAAGTATATTAGAAAATCATAATGCACCGTTAGTTACAGACTTTGCCATAGTTACTGCTTCGGATATGTCACCTGCTACTGAAGGCGAGGTGTTCGGATTAACTTTTCCCTCTGCAGCACTTACTCCATCCCCTTCCTCTCTAGCTTCAGTCCCCAGGCAATCGATCTCACCATGCACCATAGCACTTGCTTCCCCATCTCCACATCCAATCTTACCCACTGCTCCGTCGCTAATTACTGTTTTAGCACCACCAACATCTTCCTCTAGCAATTCCACAAATCAACCTATCCTTCAAGTATTGGCCTCTAAGATTTCTCCTAATCCTTTAATAATCTGCACAGAAGATTCATTGAATTCAGCTGAGTGTGAGTGGAGAGCTGCTTTGCCAGATTGGGCTACCTCTAATTCTGCAAGCCAACTTGCCATCTCTAAACCCCTTGACCCAACTCTCAATCTACAAGGGCATGTGTTTCTCACAGATCACACTTTAAATCAAATAGCTCTGAACACTACCACAGTTGAATCCAACATTGGATTTGAAGTGCCAACATGCTCTCCAGCTTTAACTCTAAACGATTCCCTTATCAACTCCTTTGACATTACTAGTAATACTGTTTTAATTGAATGCACAGTTGCTCTTGAAACCCCAGAGAACCATGTCCCTACCACAATTGATTTCCAAGAGAATAATTTTGAATCCACAGCACCTGTGCAAATTGTCATAAATCAGCAGCAGCCTCTGTCCTTGCCTCATGAAACCGTTGACCCTTCTATTTTAGTATCTTCTTTAGAGCAATCGGTTACCCTTTCAACGCTGTCTGCAGTCATATCTGAATGTCCAACTCGTCAAGAATCCATTTCCTCCCCTGTTCCTGCCATTATTAAAACGGAATCAAACCAAAAGGTAGTATCGGAGGACATATCTATCTGCCCCTCTAAAACGCCACCTCCCTCTGAGGGCACAAGTCAAGTGGAAGAATCCTCAAATGAGACCCTCTCCAAGCTACAAGAGACTTTCACTAAGGAATTCATATGCAATGTATGTGATAAGCTTTTTCATTCAATGAAGGAACTGGGTCATCATGTAAGTGAGCATTCTGATGAATGGCCATACAAATGTGAGTTCTGTGTGCTACTCTTTGGAAAGCCCACGGCATTGCTTGATCACAGGTCAACCCTCCATGGCGTCGGCAAGAGCTATGTTTGCTGCGCATGTACAAAGGAATTTGCTTATCTTTGCAACCTGAAACATCATCAAAAGGAGTTGCACCCTGGCCGGGAATGCAAATACACAGAGGAAGAAAATGGCAAGCTACGACCCCAGAACTATAACAATGCAACAAAAGGTAGCACAGAGGCTTTGTCCTACTGTGCCATGGCGGAGTCCAATAAACCTGTCATAAAAGATGAGGGAGAATTAGATGACGCTACTGAGGAACTCTTTACCACAATAAAGATAATGGCTTCTGAGGGAGGCAAACCCAAAGGCCTGGATGTTTGCCTTGGCATCAACCAACACTATCCCAGTTTTAAGCCGCCTCCGTTTCCATATCACAACCGGACACCTGTTGGCTCTGTAGCCTCAGCTACCAACTTCACCACCCACAACATCCCACAAACCTTCAGCACTGCTATCCGATGCACTAAATGTGGCAAAAGCTTTGATAACATGCCAGAGCTGCACAAACACATTCTTGCCTGTGCAAATGCCAGTGACAAAAGACGCTACACACCCAATAAGAACCCCATTCCTCTTCGTCACTTTGCAAAAGCCCAAAATGGAGTACTGTCCTCTACTAATTCCACAAATGGCCAAAATGCTCTACACACAGCAAGTCAAACAAATCGTCCCAAACTCAATCAGGAGCCACCTGCCAAGTTGAAGCTTAATGCACTCAACAAAAGGAAAAAACAGCTGGTACAGAGGGCCATTTCACAGAGGAGTAAGTCTACCTCTTTGACAAAGAGAACCTCTTCTCTAGTCGATGAGGAGCAAGAGATCTATGTCTGTCCACATTGCATTAGAGAATTCACATACCGCCGCAGCCGGACCAAGCACATGGCCGTCTGCCCCAGGAAACCTGCTGCCAAAGAGGCCAAGAAAAGAAAAGATGGCAGTATCTCTTACACTAAGGAAAATAATGGCCACCTTCGCAGAGAAGTCCTTCATTTGGAAGAGAAATCTGACCATGAACAGAAAAGCAGAGCCCATAGTTCAAGTCCAACAAAGAGGACAGCCATATTACCAGCTCATAAAGTCCTGTCAAACAAAAAAAGTAAAGCCATCATTGCAATGGCAAGTGTCCAAACACTGAAGGAGGCACCCAAACTGACTGCACTGTCTCTTGTTCGCCCTTTCAACTCCCCACAACGTCAAGGCAGTAGGATGCAGCATGGTGTGAAGGAAATTCGTTCCAACATTACAATGGTGAAATCCCACCAACAACCACCACAGGTGGATGAGCACCCCTGCAGTCAGAGTGGAAGGGTGAGGGGACCAGTGACCCGCAGTCTACAGCAGATTGTCGTCACAGATTCAGCAAAGGAAGAACAGCTGACCAGTCAGGAGCCACCAGGGGATCTGCAGGTATTCTTTGCATGAAATCATGGCTAACATGATAATTCTCTACCCTTCTCCCGAAGTGTGCACTTATACATTCCCCTCATGGATTTAAAAAGAACGGACTGGTGTGAGGAATATGGTCGAGATTCATCTCCAGCCATGCTTGCATCAATCCAATACTTTTGAATACATGAGGAATGAGTGAACAAGTGCGGCAGGTAGCTTAGCAGTTAGAGCATTGGGTCAGTAACCGGAAGGTTGCTAGTTCGAATCACTGAGCCGACTAGGTGCAATCTGTCGATCTGCCCTTGAGCAAGGCACACATAACCCTTAATGCAGTGTTTTCCACAAGTACATGGAGTAGCCAGCCAAATAGAAAAAGTTGCCAGCCAGAGAGTTCCCGGGCTAATGAAGTGATTTACGGGAGTTTAGTGAAGCCCAGACGACCTTCTGATACAGGATACTGTGATGAGTATTAAAACTGTCATCTGTAATAAAGAGAAGAATGCATCCAAAGGTTTAAGAGTAGCTGCTGCTGCATTCTGGTAAATAGTATCACCATAGTCAAGAACTGGCTGGAAAGTTGACTGCACAATCTGCTTCCTGCTGTTCATGGATTGGCAACATCTGTTTCTAAAATATAAGCCCACTTTAAACGTTAGCTTTTTAACTAGCTCATCAGTTGTTGTTTTTTAACGTTAGATCTTTATCAATTCAAACGGCCAGATATTTATAGGCAGCGACTGGCTCCATGAGCGAAGTATCCAATAAGTGAATATGTAGACCATCTGAGAAATGGTCTACATATTGTGAATCACAGAACATATATTTAGCTTTGCCTGCATTAAGTAAACGTTTTTAATCAACAAGGGCTTTCTGTAATATAACAAAATCAGATTGCAGCTCGAACTTAGCTTTGTCAACAGTCGGTGCAATGGCATACATAACCGTATCGTTTGCATACAGATGAATATTACTGGATTTAATACATAGACCAATAATATTTAAATAAATGGTAAAGAGAACAGCTCCCAAAATCGACCCCTGCAGTACACCTTTCGTAATATCAAGGACACTAGATTTGACACCATCAGAAAGCAAACATTGTGTCCTGTCTGTCAAGACCTCTCATCCAGGCCCATTTCAGACCGTTTTTTGACGAGAAATGGTGTCGAATGCCTCGGAAAGGTCTGTAAATAAAGCAGCACAATGTTTTTTTTTTAATGATCTAGGCAATTTAACACATCTAAAACAAGCATAGTGGCTGAAACAGCATTGTCCAGATCTAATACCAGATTGGTGCATATTTAGAATAGAGTGAAGTTACCAAAGTTCTTAGCTGGGAGTTGGTCAGGGATTCTAATACCTTAACTTGGCAAGATAAGTTGGCGATTGGGTGGTAATTATCTAAGTCAGAAGGATCTCCGCCTTTTATGTAGGGGGAGGACGTGACGCTTTCTAAATCTTAGGGAAAACACCAGTACCAATTGTCAAGTAAAAAAATACAAGTTAAAGGTATATCAATGAGTAGGGCAGAGCGCTGTATTAAGAAGGGGTCAAGTGAATCAGCCCATGTGGATTTCATTACATCGTTCTTTAGCAAGGCAACTCAAAGCAGTGCCTTGAGTTACAGGCATACAATGCTTTGATTATAAGTTACGGAAACACAATATCTACATCAGAATGTTTTAATAGCATTTTCACCGTAAACAATACTAAAGTCACTAACATACAGCTATTAATGCTCCCAATGTTTAAGTAGGCCTACTCCCTCTTATCGATGTTCTTGTGATACTTGTGCACAGTACACAGACACACACACAGCTTTAAGTACTGTTAAAGCTTCAGAGGCATTCTAAATGAGTGTGACTATAGGAAGAAAGAACTGGCTCTATGGATTCAAAGAACAAATAGCTTTTTAACTTGTCCAACAATGTTATGAAAACACTAACTAATCTGTACTGTTCAGGTAACTTTACACACACTTGCTCTCAGTAGCCTATTCCTTCTCAGTTATTCCTGTGCCATCCACATTTGTGCGTAGTTTAGTCAGTTGTCAAGTTCAGGTTGCTAGCTAGGTAGCATGACTAGATTTAAGAATGAAGCAGGTGTTTAACATGTTGACTACTCCATTGTCAACACTTTGATCAAATCAGTAAGCCTATATCAATATATTTAATAATGTCATATGCGTTTTCTTTTTCATATTTTGGACTTGAATGAGTCCCTCTCGCCACTACCTATTTATTGTTCCCGCAGTTCGGATTCAACATCATCATCAAATGTTTTGTTCAAAAAGAGCCGTTCACAAACAACTCATCACACTGAGAGTCCTTAGCGGTCACTGGCAGGTATCGACATGGGCTTCGAATCCTATGAAAATACAAACAAGATATTTGGTTTACTTGTCCCGATGTAATACCGTTGACAAATAACTGTTTATTAAATCAGTTCGACACCTTTTATAAACTAGTCCAGTGGTATGTTTGTCCTGGGCTACAACACAATTGTGTACTTTTGGGTGCGGTAGAGGACCGGAGTTGGGAACCTGGCACTGAACTAGTCAACACTTGTTGTTCGGTTGTCAATCAAAGTGCACAGTAGCATGTAGCCTATGCGCCCTGACTCCGTGGCTGTGTAGGCCTATGAAACACACGAAAGAAAATAAATGAATGTGGCACAAAACAATAATTCGGTGGATTTCCACTCATAGTTACCACTTACATTACACAACACCTAAAAATGAGTTCACAGGAGACAATGAAGAAGCATCATGCTCTCCCTCTGTGAAAATAAATGTTGACCAAAGTCAACCACAGCGCACAAAAATAACACTGGTACCGAGAGGGACAGACAGGGGACTGACAAACCAGCAGTTTTTCCCTGTCTTATCAATAGATCGCTAGAAGATGCATATCGTTCATTCCGGGAGAAGGCTATTCTGACTTGTCTGACTAGCGAATTGAAACTTTTATATGAAAAGAAGCCTAGTTAATTAATGAAGTGCAAAAAGTAGCCGGCTTGCAATGAGTATGTTATCGGCTATTTAGCCGATGGCTAGCGCTGATGGAAAACACAGATAATGGCTGATCCCTGGCGGTGACCGGTGTCTTGGAGTGGGATATGCAAAAAGTACATTTGCATTTCACACCTCACACTTGTACAGGTTACACCCATGTACATGTGTGAAACACGACAAATAAAGGCACTCCCTTTTTGACTGACGAGTGTACACTTGTAATTAAGGGGGATTAATTAAAGTTGCACCTTTTCTCACATTTAATTTTTATATTCTCAGGATCCTTCAATTTGAGGTTCATCCAATGGACTGCTTCAGACAGTGGAAAGTTGAGGATCATGATACATTTGTGGAGGCTTAATGAAATAAATACAAATGCAAGAAGAGATGGCGAATGCAGCAGTGGGTAGGTGCAATCGGACAATGTATGGAGGCTTTCAGAGAACATGTTTGTTGTGCATTTCTTGTCCTTTTCACAGAATGTTTGGACAAGACTGCTGTGCACTTTGAGAAACTTTACATCACAGAATAAGTCATCTTGATGATTATCTGAAAAAAAATACTTAATTTAAAAATCCCATCCCTATGAATAACTAGTGCGGTTTGCAAGTGGCAATCATAGGGGCATGCAGTTATCACATTTTTTATTCAGTTAGCTAAATGTGTACTGTTATGTGGCCTTTTTATTTGGAACCTAAATGCATGCTACCAGTTTATTGTAGTACTAGATTGCCCCTTTCTCTCTCACTCTGTCCAATTTCAAACCACACTTTTTAGGTTTGAATGATCATCAACAAGTGAAACTCTGGATCTCTTAAAAAGATAGTTTTCCAAATGTTTAACGTAATCGTAATAATTGTCATACCTCGAGGAGTTATGTGGCTGTCTTAGAATTTTTATACAAGCTCCAAGGAAAGCCCTGAGAGGTAAACAATGCATGGAATGTGAGTATAAAAACCTAGAGCTTGGCGATATTTGATTAATTGGAATGTATGTCTAGCGCAATATTCCAAATGCCTGTATCTCATGAATCCATGTTTTGTTTTTTTATATTTTTTTATGAGCGTTTGTCTGTTTCTCATGTTGTACCTTCGCATTTACACACACCAAGCCCAGCCCCCTGGCACTCACAACAACAAAGATGAGAGATCACCTCTTCTTCTCTGACAGTGGTTTCAACTCTCATTTGCATTTTAGGTTTGGTCTGACAATCTGTCATATGGAAACCAAAACACATAAAAAGGTTAATCTCCTCTATTATAGTAAAGTAATGTTTCTAATGGGGACCTCCTGGAGGTTAGGGGGCCACAGATAGCATTGGAACACTCATAAAGAATGGCAGGAAATTTGCTTTAACGGTTGACTTTGGGCGCGATAAACGGTCCAACTTATTGTCAAACAGAAATGGGGTGTGCATTGGGTGGTTAATCAATGTCATTCTGATCATGCGCGGCGTGACCGACGTAGCTAGTTTGTTAGCCACTTCTAGCTCGCCAGTAACTTCTCCAGTATGTGTTGACGTCATTTCACACAATTTGTTTTTGGACGGAAACTGTAGAGATTGGTAAGAAATGGAACTTCAAAAGCCAAATGTCTTATTCATCAGTATATATTTTTTTAACGCATTACACAACCTTGGAATTATGGTGCATTGTTATGGTGCATCAGTTATACAGTTTAAAGCTGTTATTTTAGAGTTTTTGTCCAAAGTCTACCTTTTTTAAAGTAGCTGTCCAGTGTTTCCAGATGTCTATGAAATATGATCTAAATTTAATTCCAAGGAGTTAAATATTTTTTCTTCCAATTCTTTTTAATTATGTTAAAAAGAAGCTGGGTGTATACCAGTAATTAAAATTATTCATGCGAGTAGACCGCTGATTGGCCAGCTCATCCTCCTCAGGAAGATGACATCATCCTCGTTGAGGAAATGGCAAGTTTTTAAAATTATTTTAATGGTCTGTTTGAGATACTTCTATCTCAAACAGACGGGGACCCCCGTCTACTGTTCATCGTGGACTTGTCATTGAGAGATTGTTTATGAGACCTGTTTTAATAATTTTCTATGATGCCTCGTACAGAAGTTGCTCATTATTAGTGAATGGGCATTATGCATGGTTCTGGTTACATTTTTAACAAAAGACTTGAAAACCAGATCAGTGATTATTGCAGAAAAGCAATTTATATAATGACATTTTTAGTGGGTCTTATGGTTGTGGAAGGATTATATTTACTCTAGGTATAATTTCACAAGCCATGCATTCTTTCGATTATTGCTGCTGTTTTAAATGCACAGTATTTTACCTTTAATTGTACAACAAAGCTTATTGAGAGAACTTATTTTTTTATGATGTATATCGTGATTCGAAGCTTTGTTTGAAAAAAATTTAGATTTTTTGGGGGGCCTTATCGCCCAGCCCTATAAAAACCTAGACTAAAAAGTAATGTTCTGAAATCTTTCATTCAATGGCAAACACGGATATTCGCTATTGATATTGTTACAATATAACTTGAATTTAATTATGTGAACTATTTTAGGCAAGGCTTCATACTCACATTACATGCAATGCTTAGTTCACAGGGATTTCCATATAGCTTGTATGCAAATTCAAAGACAGTTATAACTCATCGCGAGCTAAGAAAACAATTAACATTGCAAAACCCCTGTGGTGCTGTTTCGCCCAATGC
Source organism: Oncorhynchus tshawytscha (assembly GCF_018296145.1). Taxonomy (NCBI): domain Eukaryota; kingdom Metazoa; phylum Chordata; class Actinopteri; order Salmoniformes; family Salmonidae; genus Oncorhynchus; species Oncorhynchus tshawytscha. Next base: position 56,432,855 of record NC_056444.1, on the reverse strand, counting down.
GGATCTCCACTTTAAAGGTGAATTCTGTAAGTAATTAAACATCTTGAAGGCCCTTAAAGCTAGAGTCTGGGATTGATATATCCATAAATTAATTATATACAGACTATGATTTTTGAAGAATATAACTTCTACATACCTGCGTTAACGTATGGCATTAACTGCCTTGTTTTTTTTAAACCTTTATTTAACTAGGCAAGTCAGTTAAGAACAAATTCTTATTTTCAATGACGGCCTAGGAACAGTGGGTTAACTGCCTGTTCAGGAGCAGAACGACAGATTTTTACCTTGTCAGCTCGGGGGTTTGAACTTGCAACCTACCAGTTACTAGTCCAACGCTCTAGCCACTAGGCTACGCTTACCCAATCATAGTCCAAAATATAAGCTTGTAATTGTAAACAAAAAAGCATCACAAACAAATTAACTGATGTGGTTGTCATGGACCGTCAGTCCTTGCATTTAGATCAGTGTGTATAAATCTGAGAGGGCTACATTTCCCTAGCCCCATCCCTCCGCTGTATACTAAATTAGGAGGCAGGGCGGCTGTTTTTTTTTTTTGACAGTAGATTTCAAAAACCAAATGGCAGCCCTGCCACTTGTTTAGGCACTTCCTGTTCAGCCAGCAGACTATGTGAACAATGGAGAGGTTGTTATGACCAGTTAAGCTAAACAGCCATAATCAAGGAGTTTTTGCACATTTTTATATACAATTAGGTCAATTTAGGCACATTTTTCAATCCCATGCAAACCTGCAGAAACCTAATTGTGGATTACCTTAGATATATTACGCTGCACAAAGCCAAATCCTTTAATATTTTGAAGCAATTCATTGTTACGTTTTTGTTTGTAAACAATTGAGTAATAAAGGCATATTTTGAGCTGTGGTAGACAGCTGTGCTAAGCTTGTAAAGCATTTCTACTGCAAGTTCTATTCTTCAATAATTAAATATATATATGGTGTACCAGTCAAAAGTTTGGAGACCTACTCATTCAAGAGTTTTTCTTTATTTTTACTATTTTATACATTGTAGAATAGTAGTGAACACATCAAACTATGAAATAACACATTTGGAATCATGTGGTAACCAAAAAACGAATCTAAATATATTTCTAATTTGGACTTGGTCTTTTACCAAATAGGGCTATCTTCTGTATTCCACCCCTACCTTGTCACAACACAACTGATTGGCTCAAACACATTAAGAAGGAAAGAAATTCCACAAAACTTATAACAAGGCACACCCGGTAATTGAAATTCGTTCCAGGTGACTACCTCATGAAGCTGGTTGAGAGAATGCCCAGAGTGCAAAGGTGTCATCAAGGCAAAGGGTGGCTACTTTTGAAGAATCACTTTTTGGATTACTAAGTGATTCCATATGTGGTGTTTCATAGTGTTGATGTCTTTACTATTATTCTACAATGTAGAAAATGGCACACAAAAAACAACAACCCTGGAATGAGTAGGTTTGTCCAAATGTTTGACTGTATAGATATCAATAATTGAAATTACAATAGAACAGATCCCAGACTACTTTAATTCCATGAAAAAATGAGTTAATTTTAACTGATGAACATCTGGCACTTTTAATGTTTTTACAAGCAATGGCTTAACCAGTTTAATTTATTGGACTTCTTGTTCTTGGAAGGTGAAAAGGTTAACAATGGAACAATATTTATGCATGTGGAGATGGTTTCATATTATGTTAAGACAATTGGTAATTGATCAATTGTATTCTTCAAATATCAAGCATTACATCCCAGTAACAATTGTTAACGACTAGTGGAATATTTTTGCATATTTTATGTGGTCGTCCTATTTATTAGTTAAAGCTAGAATCCTTAAGGGTGAAGCTGTCCCGTTCATGTATAATATTACAACAACAAAGAAGTTACTGCAAACAACAACACTGTATTTTTTCCCCCTTGATACACTCCCCACCTCTGCTTCGTCGACATAAGCAATAACAACGGCTGTGGGGCGGACAGTGACACTTCCATCTTTAAAGGGAATCAGTTATTTAGAGATGTTTTAGGAAAAATGTTATGTAATGAGTTTAATTTAATGGATTATGGGAGACAAGAAACCTGCACTAGGAACCTACAGTAAATGGGGCTTAAATTAATTTCAATTTCCCGACAGTAATTATAAATTGTCTCCTAATTATCCCCTTTTCTAATGACTGAAATGTTCTGGCTATGCCATGAAAATTTAAAAATACTTAATTTTTTCTTCTTGATGACGTTTCACTTTTCAGTTGGTAATTGGGTGCAAGTGAAGATTTAAGCACTTGAGATTTGGAAAGGGAAAAAAATGTTTTAAATTATTTTATTACACAATTTCACCCCAAATTAAAAAGCACAACGATTTGTTTTTTTTTCGTCCTTCACTCCTATCAATATTAAAACAACAAAGGCAAATAAAAGTGCTTTTCAGGTGTTATTCATATGTTTTGCTTGCTTTCACATACTTTTACTCGTCTCTTAAACTATGTTATAATGGGAACCTTCTTTGCATACACACTGCCCCATTGATAACTTGCTGCTGTTGGGGTCATAAAAAAATGTGCGAGGTGCGTAAGTTCATGGAAAATATTGAAATGGCCCATATTAAAGCTACATTCTGGGATTTGTTTTACAGCAAAACTGCAGCCCGTCACTTGTCTTGGTATACAGCTGAGGAATGGGGCTGGTGAATTGTAACCCCTCTCAAATTCATAGACAAATAAACACCTGTAGGCTATAGGAGCAATATCAAACTTTAGTTTTCTAGAGGCATTAGTCATCGAATGGGCAGTGTACCATTATTGAATTCCGTCTTACAGATATAGTTTACAGTATCTTCTGTTAATGTTTATCGCTCTTGAATGAAGATGGTTTTGGGGATGTTTTAATTACTGGAGAAATGTGGTTCTTTTATTTCATTCAATCCATTCACCTGACATTGGGGTGTATAAACAGTTTTCTGTGTTTTTAGGTTAATACAAAACATTAACAGGTCATTGTCTATTTGTTAAGATGTTACCTACTGGCAACTTGTGTAATTCATAGAATGAGCCCGTGTCTTGATTGATAATATACATGTGGCAAAAGTTTGATTAATATACTTGGAAGAATAATCAAAATAGCTTCTAAACTTAAATAGATAACATGCATACTGTGTATAGTATACATATTGAAGTTTCACTGTTGGCTCACAAAATGAATCAGAGAAACAAGGGTAACCAAAACAGAGTATGTTTTGTTTCAGAATTGGGATAAATGTTTGTAAAACAGTATTCATTGTTTGTTTTAATCCTAGAAAGATTGTTGTAACCTGGGATTGGTGTAGTTTCCCCCGTTTCATAGCAGACTGACTTGAGTGTCAGATATGTGGACAATGTAATATAACTGTGAAAAGTGCTTGTAGCATCTCAAAGTGTAAAATAAGTCATGTATATTTATTAATTTAAATCATGTATCAACCTGAACGGTTCTTTTGTGTATGATTTGCACTGTTGCATACATTTCTGAAATGTAGTTTTTTTTTTTTTAGTTGTGTTCAAAATAAATGGGGAATGTTAAGTTAATGAAGTGTTGATTCTGTGCTCGTGTTCTTGGTATTACAGGATACGTACAAGGTGCTTGGACTTGAATTTGGCACTAAGAAAGTACTGGAAGAGCACCTCTGTTTGGTATTTGAACGATTTTCGATGATTTATAAGCTCTCCTGCTCTGTTATAATTATCCTGGAATTTAATTTCAGATCTGTTTCAATTGACAGGTGCATCATTGTCCTGTTGCAGGAGCTGACTACATCCTTATCCTGCAACATCCAAAAACCTGAATTTGTAGCCAGATCACCCCTAAGTACCTTCAAACGAAGTGCTGTATATCCAGTTGACTTGGTTTGGTCATGCAATTTTGTACATGATAAGGATGGTTTTTGGTTAGCTGTTATGAAAGTTTGCAGGGGTTTAGTAGTGGCTATTTACACATCCTATTGATTACAATATGTCCTGGCCCATAGCACCTGACCTCAAACCGTGGTACCCACCACTAAGTAAAAAAAACAGATGATTGAGAAATATCATAGGAACGATGAGACACATCCACACTGGAATGAAGAGAGCATTCTGTCACTGGGAAAGCTGGCATTTCAACAGCTGGTAAAAGGAAATCTGATTTTCTATTAGGAACAGAGTGTGTGAGTGTGGCGTGTGAGAGTGTGGCGCTGACCTCAGCGAGGAGTCTGTGTACTCTAGAGTGTGCACACAGATCTTTAAAGAAGAGAGTGGGCTGTACCAGCAGAAGGTGCACTGCTTTGTGCATCTGAGCATTCAGGAGTTTCTGGCTGCTGTATACGTGTTTCTCACATTCAACAACAGTGGTGTGAATCTAATGGTTCAACCCGAATCAACCTCTGAAGTACTTACGCCATTCAAAAACAATCCTACATTTTGCCTCAATGTAAGCACAGTGGAGAAGGCCTTACAGAGTGAGAATGGACACCTGGACCTGTTCCTCCATTTTCTTCTCGGCCTCACACTGGAGTCCAATCATACTCTCCTACGACACACGAAAATCAGCTCACAAACCAATGCTGAAACAGTCAAGTACATCAAGTGGAAGATTAAGGAGAATCTCTCTCCAGGAAGGTGCATCAATCTGTTTCTCTGTCTGAATGAACTCCATGACCATTCTCTAGTGGAGGAGATCTAAAGCTACCTGAGCTCAGGCAGTGTATCCAGAGAAGAACTGTCTCCTGAACAGTGGTCCGCTCTGGTCTTTGTGTTGCTTACATCAGAAGAGGAGCTAGATGTGTTTGACTTGAGAAAATACTCCAGGTCAGATGGTCTTTTGAGGCTGTTGCCAGTGGTCAAAGCCTCCAGAACAGCTCAGTAAGTACAGTACATGGATATTCAAATTTATAGTCATAACAACAAAAATATATGTATGTACAGTGGGGTCTGAAATTATTGACACTTGATAAAGATGAGTAAAAATGACTATAAAATACAACATTCAAATACGTAGCTATATTGTATGCCCCCCAAAAATGGGGAAATTATATATATTATTGTATACTAATACAATTGCTCAGAGAAAGAGATTTTGTTTAACAAGTAATATTTTTTTTCTCAAAAAGGTAGGGGTCAAAATTACTGACAGCCCTGTTTTCAATACCTCGCCATGCAAGGATAACGGCACTGAGCCTTTTTCTAAAATGTTTTATGGGAACACATTGGAAGGGATCTTAGACTATTCGTCCATAAAGCATCTTTCCAGATCCTTGATGTCCTTCATCTGCTCTTATGGACTGCCACTCTTAAATTCAAACCACAGGTTTTCAATGGGTTTCAAGTCCCGAGACTGAGATGGCCATTTCAAAATGTTGATTTTGTGGCGAATGAACCATTTCTTTGTGGATTTTAATGTACGCTTGGGGTTATTGTCTTTCTGGAAGATCCACTTGCAGCGTAGCAGAGGCAACAATGTTTTTGGCTAAAATATCAGAGTACTGATTCAAATTCATAATGCCGTTGACCTCAACATGGGTCCCCTGACCAATGGAAGCAAAATAGACCCATAACATCAAAGGTCTACCATGATATTTTACAGTAGGTATGGGGTTATTTTCTGCGCATGCATTCTCATTTTTTTAGCATACATTATAGCTCAGAAATTAAATTATTTATTTTATTTATATTTGCTCATCTTTATCAAGGGTGTCAATAATTTCAGATCACACTGTATATATAACATGAAACAAAGTGTCATTCATATTTTCTCTTAAGTGACATGACATTTGACTTTTCAAACAGGTAGGCCAGTTGAGAACAAGTTCTCATTTACAACTGCGACCTGGCCAAGATAAAGCAAAGCAGTGTGACAAACAACACAGAGTTACACATGGGATAAACTTAACGTACAGTCAATAACACAATAGAAAAAAATCTATGTACAGTGTGTGCAAATGTAGTAAGATTCGGGAGGTAAGGCAGTAAATAGGCCATAGTGGCAAAATAATCACAATTTAGCATTAACACTGGAGTGATGGATGTGCAGATGATGATGTGCAAGTAGAGATACTGGGGTGCAAAAGAGCAAAAATAAATAAATAACAATATGGGGATGAGGTAGTTGGGTGGGCTGTGTACAGGTACAGTGGTAAGCTGCTCTGACAGCTGATGCTTAAAGTTAGTGAGGGAGATATAATTATCCAGCTTCAGTGATTTCTGCAATTAGTTCCAGTCATTGGCAGCAGAGAACTGGAAGGAAAGGCGGCCAAAGGCGGTTTTGGCTTTGGGGATGACCAGTGAAATATACCTGCTGGAGCGCGTGCTACGGTTGGGTGTTGCTATGGTGACCAGTGAGCTGAGATAAGGCGGGGCTTTACCTAGCAAAGACTTATAGATGACCTGGAGCCAGTGGGTTTGGCAACGAATATGTAGCGAGAGCCAGCCAACGAGAGCATACAGGTCGCAGTGGTGGGTAGTATTTGGGGCTTTTGTGACAAAACGGATGGCACTGTGACAGACTACATCCAATTTGCTGAGTAGAGTTTTGGAGGCTATTTTGTAAATGACATCGGCGAAGTCAAGGATCAGTAGGATAGTCAGTTTTACCTGGGTATGTTTGGCAGCATGAGTGAAGGAGGCTTTGTTGCGAAATAGGAAGCCGATTCTAGATTTAATTTGGGATTGGAGATGCTTGATGTGAGTCTGGAAGGAGAGTTTACAGTCTAACCATACACCTAGGTATTTGTAGTTGTCCACATGTTCTAAGTCCGAACCGTCCAGGGTAGTGATGCTAGTCGGGCGGGCGGGTGCGGGCAGTAATTGGTTGAAGAGCATGCATTTAGTTTTACTAGCATTTAAGAGCAGTTGGAGGCTACGGAAGAGTGTTGTATGGCATTGAAGCTCGCCTGGAGGTTTTTTAACACAGTGTCCAGAGAGCATATGGAGCCAAATGTTACTCTATGAGTGTACAGTATCTTACATGATTTGAGGTTCTGTACTTTAATGTTAGATTTAAATGCTTGAAAATGAGGACCGTAGTGATTAGCTAAATCTCTCTCTCTCTCTCTCTGGTAGTCGGTCGGTTTTAATGATGACGACTGCTGCAGTAACTTCGGTTTATTGTGGGTTCTTGAATGGCTCAGGAGTTTGAGTTTTGAAGTGCAGACTCTGAACAGTGGTCGACTGCTGTGAGGGTTTGGGAGTTCCCGGTGGATCAGGAGGAGGTGACATTTGTGAGTTGACTGGGCTGCATATTGCAGAACATGAGGTTGTGTTTAAAACGCTTATGGGTCGGCCTGTCATTCAGTGCGCGTGATATACACGAAACAAAAATATACATGCAACATGTAAAGTGTTAGTCCCATGTTTTATGAGCTGAAATAAAAGATCCCAAAAATGTTCTATGCGCACAAAATTATTATTTCTCACTAAGTGCACACACAGAGATGTTGCTGAGCCTGGCTCCCAAGTGGGTGGGCCAACCTCCGGGTTGGAGACTTTGTCTTGCCACCGGATACCCATAATAGATCTTAGAGATCGTGTATGGAATATCTCCAGCTGTTTGACGTGGTGACTACAGGGTCCAAGTTACAAAGCCATACAACTGGGTTGTGATGACTACCGCATTTTAGATTTTCATCTTTGTGGAAAGTGATGGTGTGACGGTTGAGCGTCCTCTTCCTCAGCCTTCCCAATGACTGGCTTGCTTTCTGAATTCTGTTTGTTCTTTCTTGTCGAGTGAGCCGTCCTGGTCGACATTCTGGAGCTCAGATCCACTGAGGTGGATGCTGAGGGCCACTGGGTTGACAGGGGTGATGGTTTACTGAGGACTACAGATTTTTTTAAAGCTGATGGTCAGACCATAACTTTTGCAAGGTACATCAAAGCAGTCTGCCAATGACTAGACGTCCTTCTTTGTGCGCGTGAGAAGCCTGTCTTTGCTCGGAGCCTGCGCAGATCGTAGATTGAACTACCCTCCCTGTATCTGACGTAGATGCATTTGTTAAGGTCCTTAGTAGTGTGGTTGAGTATGTTGGAGATGGGAAAGGCTTCAGAAATGTCACCACCACAGCGGACCTGGCCTTGCATTCCGTCATGGAGTAGACGGACGATGTTGACTAGTTTTTGCAGGCACACACATTTTTGGAGGATCTTCCATAACCCCTCCCTGTTCAGTGTCGAAAGCCTTGGTGAGGTCTATAAACATGCAGGTCCATGTTTTGCTCAATACATTTTTGCTTGTATTTGCTTGCTTGGTAAATCTCATGTCTTTTTTACTGCGACCAGGCTTGAAACACCATTGCACTTTTGGAAGGTTCTCATCTAAGAAATTAAATTGGCACAGCTGTTTTATAGAGTTCGGCAGGGATAATGTTGTGCTTTCTCCAAGTTCATCATGCTGATATCTTTTTCAGTTTAGCCGAGTGTAGGTGGTTCATCCAGGAGATGTTGTATGGCCTTTTGGGGCATCAGGTTTATGGCTAAGTAGTCGGCAATGGATGATCTGTTCAGGAGTTTACTGAAGTGTTCCACCCACCTCTCTGCAATACTCATCTCTGAGGAAGGTTTTCCCATTTGCTAATCTCAGAGGTGACGTGCCAGAATTCACTGGTCAGTGTATGGTTTTGAAACATTCAAATAACTATTTGGTGTAGTGTGTCTGCATACATTTGTGTGAGCTCTGCTAGTCCCTCCCACCATTGATCTCGGAGCTCTTGTAATCTTGACGTCCTTATTGTCTCGCTGACACACAATGATATTATCCATCAGGTGCCGGTGCTTGGATCTTGGGTGCATCCATGTAGTTTTGTACTTGTCTGTTTGCCTGAAGATGGTGTTTGATGACGAGGCTAGTATCTGATAATTTACTCAGGAGTAGGATCTAATTAGCATTCATGGTTCCCACCCCAGCATTGAAGTCTCCAGCAATGATTAGTTTGTCATTCTGGGGAGTTCATTGGGTTATGTTGTCTAGCTCTGTAGAACTGCTCTTTCACTTTGTCAGGGCTTGGTAATGTAGCTGCGTAGGCACTGATTATTGTGGCATGCCTAGTCTTGTTGAGAGGAATCCTGATTTTCATTAGCCTCTCAGGATGTGGGACAAAATCTTTGTCTATCATTGTTCTAACGTTCCAGGCAGATATTTTGTTTTGTATAGACAGAACATCATTCATGTAAATACAATGTGAGGATACTCAGTGAGGTTAAAAGTGTACTTGACAGTCTAGCTCACAGAGATGTACTACATATGGTTACATGTCTTTATATCATACACGTAACAGGGGTGATACAACTGCATATGCAGTCCATCATGTTGGTAAGAGGGAGAACTATACAACTAACATTCTCCCACCAAAGGGTAGTAGTGTATTTAATGAAATTATGATAAACTCTGCAGGCTGTCAGACTGTCAAGTCAGAAAGGAAAGCTGTGCTTCTCTGGTCTCTGCTCTGATGTTAAAGCCCTCACATCTGAGAGAGCTGGACCTGAGTAACAACCCCCTAGAAGACTCAGGAGTGAAGCTGCTCTCTGATGCACTGGGGAGTCCACACTGTAAACTGGAGACACTTAGGTCAGTATTCCTGTAATTGTCAAAACATGTATAACTGTGTTTATAAAGTGCCCGATATCAGTATTTTATGCATTGTGTAACAATAGTGTATCAGTTATCTGCATATTGAAGTGCAAAAACATGTACTTTAATAACCAGGGCCGGGTAACATACAACCGAGAATAGTAGTGTGTTCAGTAAAATCATGATCAACTCTCTGCAGGATGTGAAGTCAGAGAGGAAGGCTGTGCTTCTCTGGTCTCTGCTCTGAAGTTACATCTGTCACACCTGAAAAGCTGGACCTGCATGGCAATGACCTTGAAGACTCAGGAGTGAAGCTGCTCTCTGATGATTTGGGGAGTTCACACTGTAAACTGGAGACACTGAGGTCAGTTAGTAAATGTTCCTGCAATGTACAGTTGAACTTATAGTAACTGAGTATATAGTAAACATCACCCAAAGCCTGTGGTGTCTGTTCAACCACCCTAAACAAATGGACTATAAACTTCTAATTAGAATAATCATAATTTATGACATGAACATTTTGTAAATGTGATGACATTAATATCAGTTAAACAGGTAAGATCACAGAGGTGAACTGCATATGGTACTGGTATGAGCTCATAATGATGGGGAGAACATAGCTAGCATTTCTCCCTTACACCACCAGAGGGTAGTAGTATGTTCACTAAAATCATGAGCAACTCGGCAGGCTGTCAGGCTGTAAAGTCAGAGAGAAAGGCTGTGCTGCTCTGGCCTCTGCTCTGATGTTAACCCCCTCAGCCCTGAGAGAGCTGGAGCTGAACTTCCATCACCTAGAAGACTCAGGAGTGAAGCTGCTCTCTGATGGACTGGGGAATCCACACTGTAAACTGGAGACACTGAGGTCCGTGTTCCTGTAATTGTTCAACAAGTAATAATTGTCCCTGTGTTTGTAGAGGCCAATGTAAGTATTTGATGCATTGTGTAACAGTTGTGTCAGTTGTCTGCATATTGTAGAGCAAAAATATTTACTGTAACCAGAGCTGTGTAACATGGCATTTTACTGGGTAAAGAGTATAATCCGGGACTATTATCACCCAAAACCTGGGATGTCTGTTAATTTTCCATATAATACAAAATCATTTATGACATGAACATTTTGTAAATGTGATGACAATATCAGTTGAACAGGTAAGATCACAGAGGTGAACTGCATATGGTACTGGTATGAGCTCATAATGATGGGGAGAACATAGCTAGCATTTCTCCCTTACACCACCAGAGCGTAGTAGTGTGTTGACTAAAATGTTGATCAACTCTGCAGGCTGTAAGGTCAGAGAGGGAGGCTGTTCTTCTCTGGTCTCTGTTCTGGTGTTACACCCCTCACATCTGAGACAGCTGGACCTGAGTGGCAATCACCTACAAGGCTCAGGAGTGAAGCTGCTCTCTGATGCACTGGGGAATCCACACTGTAAACTGGAGACACTGAGGTCAGTATTCCTATAATTGTTGAATAAGGGGAACATTTTAAACAGTTCTAGATTAAATAAACACTATCCATATAATGAAAATGTCATGTTCTCGTGGGTCCACGAAAGGTTCAACGAATTGTGTGAGGGTAGGGATGGGCAGATTTCTCCATCCCTTTCTCCGGCTGTTGTATTGGGCAGTTCAATGGTGAGAAAGTCTCAGTCCCAGGAGCAAAAACCTGCATCAGGAAATGTTGTCCATCATAGTTCATGTGGGATTCAATGACATTATGAAGGGCAGCTCAGAACAGCTGAAGATGGATTTTTAAAGAACTGATTGGGTCTCTGCTTGACACCAACAAACGCCCCATAATATCTGGCCCTATACCCTTCCTACATCGTGGCATTGAACGTTTCAGATGACTTTTAGCCCTCCATAACTGGCTACGAGACTATTGTAGTTCTGTCAGTATAACATTTTTGATAACTTCTGGAAACAAACCTCGATTTATAAGGTGGATGGGATCCACCCAAATCATTTGGGTTCCTGGATCCTTTCAAAGCATTATAAGGCTGCGTTGAGACAATGACTTATCAATGACCCAAGCCCAGCTCAGTTAATCCCTACCATTGTGTCACTGAGTTTCCATAATGCTTCAGCAAATGTACATTATCCCAGGGGCGTTAGAAGACACAATGTAAGTAACCTAATGTAAGTCCCTCAAACTGCCCTGAATGCCTCTACTGATCCTATAGCTGTTGTATGCAGTAATCATTTGCCTATGAACCAAAGTGATACTGTTAGCACTGAGGTGGTGTGCCCTGGTAGGAAGTCCACTGTGTGAAGCTCACCCTGCACTAACATAAATAACATGAGCTTGTCTACTTCTGCTAAGCTTCCCAGTAAAGCAATGAAAACAATCAAACATCCCAGAAAAGTGTTCAAAATAGTCCACAATAACGTACAGCGCATTCGGGAAGTATTCAGACCCCTTGAATTTTTCTACATTTTGTTACATTGCAGCATTATTCTAAAATTGATTAAATAAAACATGTTCCTCATCACTGTACACAAAATGCCCCATAATGACAAAGTAAAAACAGGATTTTAGACATATTTGAACCTCAAATCATACAGGCCTCTGTTATCTGTAGTCCACATAGTCACATCTCTGGAGGCAGAATAAATCAGTTGAACGGGCATTTGATTTCCATAGGCTGGCACATTTTCTCACGGGACTATGTATGCATTTTGATTACTGCATACAGGCAAATGATTACTGCATACAGTCGCTATAGGATCAGCAGAGGCATTCACGGCAGTTAGATCGACATCCATTAGGTTACTTACAATGTGGAACAAGTCAAGGGGTCTGAATACTTTCCGAATGCACTGTACGTAGCTTGAGAAACAAGGTTAATGAAATCAATAATTTGCTAGTGACAGATGACAATCTCTGAAACTCACTTTGATAATACCTTTTTCTTGATACAGTAGCAATCCACAGTTATAACATCTACAGAAATGACAAAGGTGGAGGTGTTGCCTTTTACATTCAGAACCACATTCCTGTAAAGCTTAGAGAGAATCTAATGTTAAATACTGTTGTAGTAATATGGCTACAGGTTCATCTGCCTCACCTAAAGCCCTTTCTGGTGGGACCTGCTATAGAGGACCAAGTGCTAACAGTCAGTATCTGGATAACTTGTGAAATGCTTTATAATGTACAGTACCAGTTAAACTTTGGACTCACCTACTCATTCAAGGGTTTTTCTTTATTTTTACTATTTTCTACATTGTAGAATAATAGTGAAGAAATCACAACTATGAAATAACACACATGGAATCTTGTAGTAACTCAAAAAGTGTTAAACAAATCAAAATATATTTTATATTTGAGATGCTTCAAAGTAGCCACCCTTTGCCATGATGACAGCTTTGCACACTTTTGGCATTCTTTTAACCAGATTCATGAGGTAGTCTGCTAGAATGTATTTCAATTAACAGGAGTGCCTTGTTAAAAGTAAATTTGTGGAATTTATTTCCTTCTTAATGCGTTTGAGCCAATAAGTTGTGTTGTGACAAGGTAGGGTTGGTATACAGACGATAGCCCTATTTGGTAAAAGACCAAGTCCATATTATGGCTAGAACAGCTCAAATAAGCAAAGCGAAATGACAGTCCATCATTACTCTAAGACATCAAGGTCTGTCAATCCGGAACATTTCAAGAACTTTGAACGTTTCTTCAAGTGCAGTCGCAAAAACCATCAAGTGCTATGATGAAACTGGCTCTCATGAGGACCGCCACAGAAATGGAAGACCCAGAGTTACCTCTGCCACAGAGGCTAAGTTCATTAGAGTTACCAGCCTCAGAAATTGCAGCCCAAATAAATGCTTCACAGAGTTGAAGTAACCAACTCTTCTCAACATCAGCTGTTCAGAGGAGACTGCATGAATCAAGCCTTCATGGTTGAATTGCTGCAAAGCAACCACTACTAAAGGACACCAATAAGAATAAGATACTTATTTGGGCCCAGAAACATGAGCAGTGGGCATTAGACTGGTGGAACACTGTCCTTTTGTCTGATTTGCCCAATTTTTTTTATTTTTGGTTCCAACCACAGTGTCTTTGTGAGATGCACAGTATGTGAATGGATGATCTCCGCCTGTGTGGTTCCAACCGTGAAGCATAGAAGAGGAGGTGTGATGGTGTGGGGTGCATATTTAGAATTCAATGCACACTTAACCAGCATGGCTACCACAGCATTCTGCAGCGATACACCATCCCATCTGGTTTGCGCTTAGTCCCACTATCATTTGTTTTTCAACAGGACAATGACCGAAAACACACCTCCTGCCTTTGTAAGGGCTATTTGATAAAGGAGAATGATGGAGTGCTACATCAGATGACCTGGCCTCCACAATTGCCCGACCTCAACCCATTTGAGATTGTTTGGGATGATTTGGACCTCAGCGTGAAGGAAAAGCAGCCAACAAGTGCTCACCATATGTGGGAAGTCATTCAAGACTGTTGGACAAGCATTCCTCATGAAGCTGGTTGAGAGAATGCCAAGAGGTGTGCAAAGCTGTCATCAAGGCAAAGGATGGCTACTTTGAAGAATCTCAAATCGAAAATATATTTTGATTTGTTTCACACTTTTTTAGTTGCTACATGATTCCATGTGTTATTTCATAGTTTTGATATTTTCACTATTTTTCTACAATGTAGAAAATAGTGAAAATAAAGAAAAACCCTTGAATGAGTAGGCGTGTCCAAACTTTTGACTGATACTGTATGTGATCTCAAGAGGTATATTTTCTGGATGATTTAAATATTGACTGGCTTTCATCAAGCAGCCCACTCAAGAAAAAGCTTGAACCTATAACTATTGCCTGCAACCTGGTTCAGGTTATCAGTTAATCTACCAGAGTAGTTACAAACAGCACAGGATTTAAATCATCAACATGTATTGATCACATATTTATTAACATGCTGACCAGACTGGACACGTTGCGTGTGCGAGCATTGCAAAATAAATTTAGAACTCCATGTTATTCAATTATTGCACCCACACTGCTCGTGCGCGCCAACGAGCGTCTTCGTTGCCAAGGGCTAAAATAGAAGTCATTCCTATTTCTGATGCAGATCACGCTGAAAGTCCTGCCTCTCCCATCTCCTCATTGGTTTATAGAAGCAGGTACCCACATGCCATTTCCTCATTGGTTATACCCACGTGGGTGATTGAAAGACGAAATGTTTTGCCGGTTGTCGTGGTAAAAGTGTAGATGCCAATCACCATATAAGTTCAAAGATGAAAAAGCCTGGAAGGAGGAGAGATGACTAGAAACGATTCGGTTGGCCGTTTTATGTGTGGATTAATTGTAGAAGACCATGTGCATTTCAGGTAAAATAGCAACTCAATGTTTATATCCCAGGACAAATTAGCTAGCAACAGCAAGCTAGCTAAATAGGACAAATTAGCTAGCAAGTGCAAGTTAACTAGCTAAATTGCCATACATGTTTAATGCTTTTCGACCTGTCCCCAAATTAATGTCATTGGTTCAGAGTTTGTTTTGATATTGATATTTAACCTGCATGTCGTGATCGCTTTTGGTGTAGGGGGACAAAATAAATGTATGCAGATAGCGCACGCGTGCAGCCGGTTGGGGTTCCGTGTAATGCTGCAGAAATTTGCTTTAGAGCAGTGTCCAAATCCATCGGATGTAGTGATCACAATATAGTAGCCATAACTAGGAAAACCAAAGTTCCAAAGGCTGGGCCTAATGTAGTGTGTAAGAGGTCATACAAGAAGTAGTGTAGTGATTCCTATGTTGTTGATGTAAATAATATTTGTTGGTGTGTAATGAGGAGCAACCAGACACTAATTCCAGTTACTAATAAGCATGCACCCATTAAGAAACCCACTGTATGCACCCACTGTAAAAACAGTTAAATCCCCATGAATTGATTAGGAATTGAACAATTGTATGGTTGACAGGGTTTCGACAAAAGTCTGGCTGCACAACCGATTGGCAAATGTACCACAAATTGAGAAATCATATGACTGAACTGAATAAAAAGAATAAGAAACTATATTATGAAACATAGATAAATTACATAAAGAATGATAGTAAAAAGCTTTGTAGCACCTTAAATGAAATTTTGGGCAAGAAGGCAAACTGAGCTCCATCATTCATTGAATCAGATTGCTCACTCATCACACAACCCACAGATTTTGCCAATTTCTTTCATTATTTTTTTTATTGGCAAGTTTAGCAAACTTAGGCATGACATGCCAACAACAAACGCTGACACTACACATCCAAGTATAACTGATCAAATTATGAAAGACAAGCAATGTAATTTTGAATTCCGTAAAGTGAGTGTGGAAGAAGTTAATTTTTTGTTGTTGTCTATCAACAATGACAACCACTGGGGTCTGATAACTTGGATGGAAAATGACTGAGGATAATAGCGGTTGATATTGCTACTCCTATTTGCCATATCTTCAATCTAAGCCTACTAGAAAGGGTGTGCCCTCAGGCCTGGAGGGAAGCAAAAGTAATTCTGCTACCCAAGAATAATAAAGCCCCCTTTTACTGGCTCAAATAGCCGGTAATCAATCAGCCTGTTACCAGCCTTTAGTAAACCTTTGGAAAAAATGGTGTTTGACCAGATACAATGCTATTTTATTGTATACAAATTGACAACAGACTTTCATCACGCTTATAGGGAAGGATATTCAACAAGCACGGCACTTACACAAATGACTGATTATTGGCTGAGAGAAATTGATGATAAGATTGTGGGAACTGTTTTGTTAGACTTCAGTGTGACTTTTGACATTATCGATCATAGTCTGCTGATGGAAAAAAAACATGTGTTATTGCATTACACCCCCTGCTATATTGTGGATAAAAAGTTACCTGTCTAACAAAACACAAATGGTGTTATTTAATGGATCCTCTCCAACATAATCCAGGTAGAATCAGGAATTCCCCATGGCAGCTGTCTAGGCCCCTTATTTATTTATTATATTTTTTACTAATGATATGCCACTGCTATTGAGTAAAGCCTGTGTGTCTATGTATATGGATGACTCAACACTATACACGCCAGCTACTACAGCGAGTGAAATCACTGCAACACTTCACAAACCGCTGCAGTTAGTTTCAGAATGCTTGGTGAGGAATAAGTTAGTCCTAAATATTTCAAAAACTAAAAGCATTGTATTTGGGACAAATTATTCACTAAACCATAAACTAAATCTTGTAATAAGTCATGTGGAAATTGAGTCTGTCCATAATAAAAATGTTGCTCTGACTTTTTAACAACACTATCAACAATGCAGGTCCTACAGGCTCTAGTTTTGTTGCACCTGGACTACTGTTCAATCGTGTTGTCAGGTGCCACAAAGAAAGACCTCTGAAAATTACAATAGGCTCAGAACAGGGCAGCACGGCTGGCCGTTAAATGTGAACAGAGAGATAACATTGATAATATGCATGTCTCATAGTGGAAGAGAGATTGACTTCATCACAACTTGTATTTGTAAGAAGTGTTGACATGCTGGATGCACTGAGGTGTCTGTCAAAACTACTAGCACACAGCTCGGACACCCATGCATACCCCACAAGACATGCCACCAAAGGTCTCTTCACAATGACTACAGAGGTAGCAAAACTGTACTTCAAATCTATGATACTCCCCCACTTAACATACTGCTTGACTAGTTGGGCCCAAGCTTGCTGTACAACATTAAAACCTATTCAGTCTGTCTACAAACAGGCTCTCAAAGTGCTTGATAGGAAGCCCAATAGCCATCATCATTGTCACATCTTTAGAAAGCATGAGCTCTTGAGTTGGGAAAATCTTGTGCAATACACCGACGCATGTCTTGTATTCAAGATCCTTAATGGCCTGGCTCCCCCTCCACTCAATATTTTTGTTAAACAGAAAACCCAGACATATGGCAGCAGATCCACAAGGTCTGCCATGAGAGGTGACTGTATAGTTACCCTAAGGAAAAGCACCTTTAGTAAATCTGCATTCTCTGTGAGAGCTTCCCATGTCTGGAATACACTGCCATCAGACACACATAACTGCACCACATATCACACTTTCACAAAATGCTTGAAGACATGGCTAAAGGTCAATCAGATTTGTGAACATGGTCCCTAGCTGTGTGTTGCCGCTCTCCATGTTGTCTGTTGTCTGTAGCTTGTGAGGTGTGGAAACACTTTGTTGCTTTTATGAATTTTGTCTTGCTGCTTTTTGTTCTATGTTGCTCTGTCTGTATGCTATGTCTTGCTTGTCCTATGTTGCTATGTCTTGCTTGTTCTATGTTGCTATTGTCTATATTGTAATTGTTTTTAATAACCTGCCCGGGGACTGCGGTTGAAAATTAGCCGGCTGGCTAAAACCAGCACTTTTACTGAAACGTTGATTAATGTGCACTGTCCCTGTAAAAATAAAAATAAACTCCAAACTCAAACAATCCCCAAGTCAAGAACAGACTATGGGATGCGCACAGTACTACATAGAGCCATGGCTACATGGAAGTCTGCGGAGCCCCTAGTTCCACTCATTATACCTCTGATACCTCCTTTGTCCCACCTCCCACACATGCGGTGACCTCACCCATTATAACCAGCTTTTCCAGAGATACAACCTCTCTTATCATCACTCAGTGCCTGGGCTTACCTCCGCTGTACCCGCACCCCACCATACCCCTGTCTGCACATTATGCCCTGAATCTATTCTACCACGCTCAGAAATCTGCTCCTTTTATAATTTGTCCACAACGCTCTAGGCGACCAGTTTTGATAGCCTTTAGCCGTACCCTCATCCTACTTCTCCTCTGTTCCTCGGGTGATGTGGAGGTAAACCCAGGCACCCTCATTTGTTGACTTCTGTGATCGAAAAATCTTGGTTTCATGCATGTCAACATTAGAAGCCACCTCCCTAAGTTTGTTTTACTCACTGCTTTAGCACACCCTGATGTCCTTGCTGTGTCTGAATCCTGGCTTAGGAAGGCCACCAACAATTCTGAGATTTCCATACCCAGCTATAACATTTCCGTCAAGATAGAACTGCCAAAGGGGGAGGAGTTGCAATCAACTGCAGAGAGAGCCTGCAAAGTTCTGTCATACTTTCCAGGTCTATACCCAAACAGTTTGAACCTCTAATTAAAAACATTTACCTCTCCAGAAATAAGTCTCTCACTGTTGCCGCCTGCTATCGACCCCCCTCCGCTCCCAGCTGTGCCCTGGACATCATTTGTGAAATGATCGCCCCCCCATCTAGCTTCAGAGTTCTTTCTGTTAGGTGACCTAAACTGGGATATGCTTAACACCCTGGCAGCCCTACAATCAAAGCTAGATGTCCTCAATCTCACACAAATCATCAAGGAACCCACCAGGTACAACCCTAAATGCGTTAAGATGGGCACCCTCATAGACATTATCCTGACCAACTTGCCCTCCAAATACACCTCTGCTGTTTTCAATCATGATCTCAGCAATCACTGCCTCATTGCCTGTATCTGCTATGGGTCCGCAGTCAAACGACCACCCCTCATCACTGTCAAACGCTCCCTAAAACACTTCTGCGAGCAGGCCTTTCTAAACGACCTGGCCCGGGTATCCTGGAAGGATATTGACCTCATCCTGTCAGTCGAGGATGCCTGGTCATTCTTTAAAAGTAATTTCCTCACCATCTTAGATAAGCATGCCCCGTTCAAAAAAATGCAGAACTAGGAACAGATATAGCCCTTGGTTCACTCCAGACCTGACTGCCCTTGACCAGCACAAAAACATCCTGTGGCGGACTGCAATAGCATCGAATAGTCCCCACGATATGCTACTGTTCAGGGAAGTCAGGAACCAATACACGCAGTCAGTCAGGAAAGCAAAGTCTAGCTTTTTCAAGCAGAAATTTGCATCCTGTAGCTCTAACTCCAAAAGGTTTTGGGACACTGTAAAGTCCATGGAGAACAAGAGTACCTCCTCCCAGCTGCCCACTGCACTGAGGCTAGGTAACACGGTCACCACTGATAAATCCATGATAATCGAAAATTTCAATAAGCATTTTTCAACGGCTGGCCATGCCTTCCTCCTGGCTACTCCAACCTCAGCCAACAGCTCCGCCCCCCGCCTGCTACTTGCCCAAGCCTCCCCAGCTTCTCCTTCGCCCAAATCCAGACAGCAGATGTTCTGAAAGAGCTGCAAAACCTGGATCTGTACAAATCAACTGGGCTAGACAATCTGGACCCTCTCTTTCTAAAACTATCCGCCGCTATTGTTGCAACCCCTATTACCAGCCTGTTCAACCTCTTTCGTATCGTCCGAGATCCCTAAAGATTGGAAAGCTGCCACAGTCATCCCCCTCTTCAAAGGGGGATGACACCCTAGACCCAAACAGTTACAGACCTATATCCATCCTGCCCTGCCTATCTAAAGTCTTCGAAAGCCAAGTTAATAAACAGATCACTGACCATTTCGTATCCCACCGTACCTTCTCCGCTGTGCAATCCGGATTCCGAGCCGGTCACGGGTGCACCTCAGCCACGCTGAAGGTACTAAACGATATCATAACCGCCATTGATAAAAGACAGTACTGTGCAGCCGTCTTCATCGACCTGGCCAAGGCTTTCGACTCTGTCAATCACCGTATTCTTATCGGCAGACTAGCCTTGGTTTTTCTAATGACTGCCTCGCCTGGTTCACGAACTACTTTGCAGACAGAGTTCAGTGTGTCAAATCGGAGGGCATGTTGTCCGGACCTCTGGCCGTCTCTCTGTATATATCAATGATGTCGCTCTTGCTGCGGGCAATTCCCTGATCCACCTCTATACGCAGACGACACCATTCTGTATACTTCTGGCCCTTCCTTGGACACTGTGTTAACTAACCTCCAAACGAGCTTCAATGCCATATAACACTCCTTCTGTGGCCTCCAACTGCTCTTAAACATTAGTAAAACCAAATGCAGACATTTCATCCATTTGCTAACCGCCCGCCCGACTAGCATCACCACCCTGGACGGTTCCGACCTAGAATATGTGGACAACTATAAATACCTAGGTGTCTGGCTAGACTGTAAACTCTCCTTCCAGACTCATATTAAACATCTCCAATCAAAAATCTAATCTAGAATTGGCTTTCTATTTCGCAACAAAGCCTCCTTCACTCACGCCACCAAACTTACCCTAGTAAAACTGACTATCCTACCGATCCTCGACTTCGGCGATGTCATCTACAAAATAGCTTCCAACACTCTACTCAGCAAACTGGATGCAGTCTATCACAGTGCCATCCGTTTTGTTACCAAATCATCTTATACCACTGCGACCTGTATGCCTAGTCGGCTGGCCCTCGCTACTTATTCGTCTCCAGACCCACTGGCTCCAGGTCATCTATAAGTCTATGCTAGGTAAAGCTCCGCCTTATCTCAGTTCACTGGTCATGATAACAACACCCACCCATAGCACACGTTCCAGCAGGTATATCTCACTGATCATCCCCAAAGCCAACACTCATTTGGCCGCCTTTCCTTCCAGTTCTCTCCTGCCAGTGACTGGAACTAATTGCAAAAATCGCTGAAGTTGGAGACTTTGATTTCCCTCACCAACTTTAAACATCAACTATCTGAGCAGCTAACCGATCGCTGCACATAGTCCATCTGTAAATAGCCCACCCAATCTAACTACCTCATCCCCATACTGTTTTTATTTTATCTACTTTTCTGCTCTTTTGCACACCAGTATCTCTACTTGCACATCATCATCTGCTCATTTATCACTCCAGTGTTAATCTGCTAAATTGTAACTATTCGCTCCTATGGCCTATTATTGCCTACCTCCTCATGCCTTTTGCACACACTGTATATAGACTTTCTTTTTTTCTACTGTGTCATTGATTTGTTTATTCAGAAATAGGTGCCGGTACTGTTTATTTGGAACTCTGCAATACTTTCGAGCTAATATTCTATATGTGTGGCAGGAACTCAAGCAGTAGCAGTAGCTCCTGCCCAAGTCAAGCACTGAGTACATCCCATAATTTCTGAGAAGTGGCAAACTATTTCACCCCTGGAGGGTAGCGGTGTGTTTACCAAAATCATATTAAATTATGTGCAGGCTGCGATGGTGTGGAATCAGAGATGAAGGCTGTGCTTCTCTGGCCTCTGCTCTGATGTTAAACCACTCACACCTGAGAGAGCTGGACCTGAGTGTCAATGACCTAGAAGACTCAGGAATGAAGCTGCTCTCTGATGGACTGGGGAATCCACAATGTAAACTGGAGACACTAAGGTCAGTATTCGTATAATTGTTTAATAAGTTGTTAATCAGCTCTACATTATGTTTTATATGCTGTAAACCTGTAGACCTTTCATTATTAACATAATAAATTAACACAGTCATGGAATATTCATAAAATGCAATGATACTTAGCACGTTTCAAAATATAATTGATACTGTAGTTCACATTGTTCCTGACAAAGGCAGAATTATACTGCTGCCATTGTTCATTTTCACAATGGTAGCAGTATTAATGAAATCATGATAAACTCTGCAGGCTTTCATCATGTAAAATCGAAGATAATGGCTGTGCTTCTCTGGCCTCTGCTCTAATCTTAAACCACTCACACCTGAGAGAGCTGGACCTGCGTCGGAATGACCTGCATTATTCAGCAGTGAAGCTGCTCTCTGATCAACTGGCCAATCCTCTCTGGAGACGGGAGAAACTGAAGTACAGACACAATATTCATATTAAAGCAAAACATGTATCCAATCCCCTTCTCACACCCATCCCTTCTGGACTGGACTTATATTTTTCAGCTCTCGGGGAAACTAAACATGCACTTGATACATTTGTGCTTTATTGTATTTGTTTTGTTGCTTGTGCGTGTGCCTGTGTATTAATCGAACAGTGTATGTTTTTCAGCTTTTTCAGCCATACATATATGGTGTCTAGTGATGAGAATGAAGACTACGTACACAACATGACACAACAAAAGTATGTGGACACATGCTCGTCGAACATCTCATTCCAAAATCATGGGCATTAATAGGGAGTTGGTCACCCCTTTGCTGCTACAGTATAACAGCCTCCACTCTTCTGGGAAGGCTTTCCACTATATGTTGTAACATTACTGCTGGGACTTGCTTCCATTCAGCCACAAAAGCATTAGTGAGGTTGGGCACTGATGTTGGGCGATTAAGCAGCGTTCGATGGAGTTGAGGTCAGGGCTCGGTGCAGGCCAGTCAAGTTCTTCCACACTAATCTCGACTAACCATTTCTGTATGGATTTTGCTTTGTGCACGGGGGCATTGTCATGCTGAAACAGGAAAGGGCCTTCCCCAAACTGTTGCCACAAAGTTGGAAGCACAGAATTGTCTAGAACGTCATTGTATGCTGTAGCTTTAAGATTTCCCTTCACTGGAACTAAGGGGCCTAGTGATCTTAGGCTTGTGTGCAGCTGCTCGGCCATGGAAACCCATTTCATGAAACTCGCGTTGAACAGCTATTGTGCTGACGCTGCTTCCTTAGGCAGTTT
The DNA here is from genome assembly GCF_018296145.1 of Oncorhynchus tshawytscha. Classification (NCBI taxonomy): domain Eukaryota; kingdom Metazoa; phylum Chordata; class Actinopteri; order Salmoniformes; family Salmonidae; genus Oncorhynchus; species Oncorhynchus tshawytscha. The sequence goes on along the minus strand of NC_056444.1, from coordinate 56,409,799 downwards.
GGAACTCGGTAGTGAGTGTTAAAACCGAGGACAGACAGCACTCAGTGGTCCCGTTCTTTGAGCTTGTGTTGCCTACCACTTTGCTGCTGAGCAGTTGTTGCTTCTAGACATTTCCACTTCACAATAACAGCACGTACAGTCGACAGGGGCAGCTCTAGCAGGGAAGATATTTGATGAACATACTCCTATGACAGTGCCACGTTGAATGTCACTGAACTCTTCAGTAAAGCCATTCTACTGCCAATGTTTGTCTATGGAGATTGCATGGCTGTGTGCTTGAATTGTCAGCAATGGTTGTGGCTGAAATAGCAGAATCCACATAGTTGTGTATATATAGTGTACACTATCATACTTGGGAAAAGAGATGTGAGTGTTGACTACTGTGAAGAATAAGTCTGTAATTTAAAAGACATCACACAATACAATTCTAACACTATTTCAACACTATTACTGTCAAATTAAAGCAGAAAGCGGGGCAACCCACATCCTACAAAATGCCTAGAAGAATGATTTATTCATTGGTTTTCTTGTATTGTTATATCCACCATATTTATAATTGGAACTAGGCAAAGCAGCTGGAATCATAATCGGAGCTAGCATTAGCAGCCGAGGTGTAACTACAGCGGACTACTAGCTAGTTACCGTAACAAGACTAAACTAGCTAATCCTTCACTATTACCATCTACAGTCCTGATGTCTAGCAGCTTCAAATACCTTGACACTGACATTAAAAAGGCATACAGTATATACTGAACAAAAATATAAATGCAACATGCAACAATTTCAATGATTATAGTGAATTACAGGTCATATAATGAAATCAGTTAATTGAAATAAATTCATTATGCCCTAAACTATGAATTTCTCATGACTGCGCAGTGGTGCAGCCATGGGTGGGCCTGGGAGGGCACAGGCCCACCCACTGGGGAGCCAGGCCCAGCAAATCAGAATGAGTTTTTTGTCACAAAAGGGCTTTATTACAGACTCCTCAGTTTCATCAACTGTCCGGGTGGCTGATCTTAGACAATCCCGCAGGTGAAGAAGCCAGATGTGGAGGTCCTGGGCTGGCGTGGTTACACGTGGTCTGCGGTTGTGAGGCCGGTTGGACGTTCTGCCAAATTCTCTAAAACGATGTTGGAGATGGCTTATGGTAGAGAAATGAACATTCAATACTCTGGCAACAGCTCTGGTGGACATTCCTGCAGTCAGCATGCCAATTGTACGCTCCCTCAACTTTAGACATCTATGGCGTGTTGTGTGACAAAACTGCACATTTTAGAGTGGCCTTTTATTGCCCCCAGCACAAGGTGCACCTGTGTAATGATCATGCTGTTTAAACAGCTTCTTGAAATGTCACACCTGTCAGGTGGATGGATTATCTTGACAAAGGACAAATGCTCACTAACAGGAATGTAAACAAATTCGTGCACACAATTGGAGAGAAATAAGCTTTTTGTGCATGTGGAACAATTCTTGGATATTTTATTTCAGCTCAGACTAATATAGGACTAATATATAGGACTAATATATATTTATTCAGGTTTATGCATGTTATTTATTGCTAAAACAACATAATATGAGCTCTTCGATTACTGCCTTTCATCAATTTTGTAAAAAAATATTGTCTTCATTAATAGATGGTAAGGAGCATTCATTCTACACATCCAAACTCGCTGAGGTGAAAAGTTATACATTACAGGATTTGTAATACATTGTATTGTGTTCTCCTCCAACAGATGCATGTGAGCTCACACTGAACCCAAAACACAGAATACAGAGAGCTCTCTCTGTCTGAGGGGAACAGAAGGGTGACACGGTGTGGGTGAAGCAGCTGTGTCCTGATCACCCAGAGAGATTCAGGGACTGCCCCCAGGTGCTATGTAGAGAGGGTCTGACTGGGCAATGTTACTGGGAGACAGAGTGGAGTTGGAAAGCTTATATAGGAGTGGTATATAGAGGAATAAACAAACATGGAGAGGCTAATTATTGTGTAATGGGATTCAATGACAAGTCATGGAGTCTGGAGTGCTCCTATGACAATTACACTGCCTGGCACAACAATAAGAGCGCCATCGTACGTGTCTGCTCCTCCCGCTCCTACAGAGTAAGAGTGTATCTGGACTGTCTGCATGGCCATCTATCCTGCTACAGCATCTCCTCTGGCAGTCTGACCCAACTGCACACATTTAACACAACATTCACTGAGCCTTTCTACCCAGGGTTTGGGATTATGGCTCCTCTGTATCTTTATGCAAGGTTAAACGTTGAAACTAAATACTGGTGATGTCACCTCATTGTCCCTGTAACAGCTAGCCCCCTACTGTCCTGAGGCTTCAAATAAATCACTCTCCTATGAAGACAACTGTGTGACATGATTGGACGTTTTAAACTATGATGATGACTTCCACCACTGCTTGTGGGAATGTTAAAAGTCTGTTATATTAAATGAAGTGCCTGTTAATAAAGACCATATGGATAATTGAATCAATCTGAATATAAAGACTTGCTAAAGTAATTTTCTTGGTATTTCATTACTTTAACATAATGTTTCCTAAAAGTTCAAACATAGTTACATTTCAATTTTGTTAATGTTCTAGGAACGTTCTCCAACTGGTTTGACTTTGGGGATGTTCTCATAGTTCAGAGAATGTTGTGAAACAGAATTCTTCTGTGGAAATTTCAGTACTTTGGCATAATGTTTCCTACAGGTTTTTTCATGGTTCTATTTAAAGCCATGTTCTTAAATTGTTCACGGAACATTAAGAAAACGTTACTTAAAAAACACAGAACTTTAGTAACGTTCAGAGAATGTTCTACGAATGTTATTTTAAAACGTATTCATTCTGTTCTCAGCATCAACAAAACTTTCTCTATCCTCTATCTCAGTGGTTCCCAAACGTGTTATAGTCTCGTACCCCTTCAAACATTTAACCTCCAGCTGCGTACCCCCTCTAGCACCAGGGTCAGCGCACTCTCAAATGTTGTTTTTTTGCCATCATTGTAAGCCTGCCACACACACACTATACGATACATTTATTAAACATAAGAACGAGTGAGTTTTTGTCACAACCCGGCTCGTTATAGGACCAGGGAACAAATAATAATATAATAATCAATAATTTTGCTCTTTATTTAACCATCTTACATATAAAACCTTATTTGCTCATCAAAAATTGTGAATAACTCACCACTGGTTAATGAGAAGGATGTGATTGAAAGGATGCACATAACTCTGCAATGTTGAGTTGTATTGGAGAGAGTCTCAGTCTTAAATAATTTTCCACACAGTCTATGCCTGCATTTAGGTTTCATGCTAGTGAGGGCTGAGAATCCACTCTCACATATTGTAGGTATGTGGTTGCAAAGACCATCAGTGTCTTAACTGTACGATTTACCAAGGCAGGATACTATGTGCGCAGCCCAATCCAGGAATCTGGCAGTGGCTTCTGATTAAATACAATTTTCACAGAACCGCTTGTTGCAATTTCGATGAGTCTCTCTTGTTCAGATATCGGTAAGTGGACTGGAGACAGGGCATGAACATGATGACGAATCCAGTTGTTTGTGTCATCTGTTTCGGGAAAGTACCTGGGTAATTGCGCCCCCAACTCACTCAGGTGCTTCACTATATCACATTTGACATTTTTGCACACAAAAAATCATACAATGATGGAAAGACCTGTGTGTTGTGCTTGTTGATGCAGACAGAGAAGAGCTCCAACTTCTTAATCATAGCCTCAATTTTGTTCCGCACATTGAATATAGTTGTGGAGAGTCCCTGTAATCCTAGATTCAGATCATTCAGACGGAAAAAAAACATCTCCCAGATAGGCCAGTCGTGTGAGAAACTCGTCATCATGCAGTCAGACAAGTGAAAATTATGGTCAGTAAAGAAAACTTTAAGCTAGCCTCTCAATTCAACAAAACGTGTCAATACTTTGGCCCTTGATTTTTATTTGTCGTACCCCCGATGGTATTGCGCGTGCCCCTGTTAAGTGTGTTCAGGTGTGTTGGCCATGCACACTAATTCCACCCACCCACCTAATGAGTGCTTGTTTCCTTTGAAATGTGGTCTGTTTTAATAGACTAAAATTAACAGCTTTGTATGATTTAAAAAACATGGATATGCTAATTCCGTCCTGGTGGCGGAGTGGACTAATTCCATGGAAAGAAAACAGAAGATTATAGGTTCAAATCTCACTGATGCTGTGCCAATGTGTTTGGATAATTAACGCCTAAGCATTAATGCCTGGCCATTTTCTGGTGTTTGTGGTGGAAAACTGAACGGGTTGAGCATAACAGGTCAACCCTGTTACCCATTGGTAGACAGGCAATACATGTTTTAACCATTTATTTTTTGGGGTGAAGCTTGCATTCAATTGCCACTTCCTGATGCACACAACAAGCTTCCATCACCCTGTCACAAGGGGATTTATGGCTGATTTAAGATGAAATCCTCAACCCTGTTACTTTGTTTTGGCACTTACTATCGTCATTATTTTATTTAACCTCTTGATAGGGAACAGTTTTTTTTAATCAAATTGAACATGTGCTCTTTATGACAGACTTAAAATTAGGTGAAACAAAAAGTATTCTTTGACCAAGTCACACTTCTCAAAATGCACCGAATTGGTGGAATTGACCCCTCTCACTCAACTACCCATTTTACTATCTCTCACCCAGTCATCCTCAAAAGCTCTGATTGCTCACCTGGAGTCATCAGCATACAATATTTAGGTGATCTTACGGGAAGCAAAGCACAACTTTAGAAACGGTTCATACTTATAATAATACTAATTATTATTCTACTGCGCTGCCACTTGTAGCGCCAAAACCGTAAATTCTACCAACACCAAAACAACTTTAAAACGTCCAGACTATCACTGGCCAGAGCAAGCTGCCCACCAGTGGTATAAAGTACTTAAGTAAAAATACCTTAAAGTACTACTTAAGTGTTTTTTGGAGGTATCTGTACTTTACTTTACTATTTATATGTATTACAACTTTTACTTCACCACATTCCTAAAGAAAATAATGTAATTTTGACTCTATACATTTTCCTTGACACCCAAAAGTGCCTGTTACATTTTGAATGCTTAGCAGGACAGGAAAATGGTCCAATTCGCGCACTTTTCAAGAGGTCATCCCTTGTCATCCCTACTGCCTCTGATCTGACTCACTAAACCCAAATGTTTTGTTTGTTATGTTTGCGTGTTGGAGTGTGCCCCTGGCTATCCGTAAATAAAATAAAGACAGGAAATTTGGGCCGTCTGGTTTTCTTAATATAAGCAATTTAAAATGAATTACACTTTTCCTTTTGATACTTAAGTATATTTTTGCAATTACATTTACTTTTGATACTTAACTGATTTGACTGATATAGTGATGTTGAAAACTCCGTCTAGCTAGCCAATGCCTCCACTAATCCAGTGCTTTCAGATTTGTGTGAAGTAGTGAACGAGTGTACACTTCGAGAGAAAGGAGACACTTTGTGTGCTGAATCTGCGCACCAGACACACCGTGCGCATGCTGGTTTACCATTATTTTCGCGCGCTCCAGCATCCATCACTCGACTCACAACTTCACTGAGGAAAACTGACAGGTAGCTAGCAATGTTGATCGTTTGCAAGCCAGAATAACATCTATTTTGTCAAAAACTAAATTTATTCAGTCACACTTTACGATCACCATTGTGTATTTACAAAATGACGTGTGTAATGTTGTTATGCTCAATGTACAGGGAAATGAACACGCTAACGCTATGCTCTGAATTGTTAACTTTAGCTAGCGACTATAACGTTAACTGTTAACGTTAGGTGGTTAACGTCGCTAGCTAAGGTTAGCTATCTTATATCTGAGTGACAACCTGCTTTTTACGTCTCTGGTGACAACACAGCATGATACTTATTGTAAGCTAGCCAGCTTTAGCTAAGGATTACACTTATTTAAAGAAGATCCACTTTCATTTAATGATCTTTCACAGTGGGTGAATGTATGATGGCGCCACCTCAGGACCCACAGGTAAAAAAAACGGTTCAAAGTATGTCTAGTATGTGAAAATTGTAACGTTAGTTCTATTAATTTAAACTTCTAACTTTAATTTAAACTGCTAGCTAACGATGACATGTATCTGCTAACCCTGTTCTTGCAGTTGGAGAAGCTGGTTGATGAGGTGCTTAAGAACAGCAATTTTCAGGCATTGGGTGATTTCTTGCAAGATGATGAGGGAACAACTTGGAGATGTTCCAAACAATTCCTCGCCAAATTGGACAAACTTGTTAGTAGGGTAAGGATGGACTGTAACGTTACATTCTTCTGCTCAACTCACAAGTTCTATATGTCTTTGGATGCTTTTGCCCAGGAGTAATCCCACTTGGTACTTGTGAGTAAATTTACTTTATTTGCAAGTAGCTAGCTAAGGACAGTCTATTCACATTCTTCCATGTTTTGGTTTAGTGTTTTATGTGGTTCATATTTTCTTTGTTTAGGAATTAGATCACAGAAATGTCAAGCATGCTTGTTTGGGACTCACGATCCTGCACAAATTTGGGAAAAACCTGGCTTTACCTGGAGGTCAAGGCTTATCTGGGATGGTACTCCAAGGTCTTGTCAAAAAGATAAGTATTTCAACCCTATTATACACCCAGTTGCCAGTATATTAGGTATACCACCCTGTTCATGAAAACAGTTTTTTCGTATAGACAGTGAGTCACGTGGTAGTTGCTTGCTATATACGCAGGCAGATAGGCAGAGGCATTCAGTTACTGTTTGTTTTAACATTAGAATGGGCAAAACAATTTACCTAAGCAATTTTGAGCGTGGTATGATCGTCAGTGCTGGTTCCAGTATTTAAAAAACAGCCAGCCTCCTGGGCTTTTCATGCACAACAGTGTCTAGGGTTTACCGAGAATATTGCAACAAACAAAAAACATCCAGTCAGTGGCAGTACTGTGAGCGAAAAACAGCTTGTTGATTGGAGGTTGAAGGAGAATGGCAAGAATCGTGCAAGTAATGGGCAGGCCACAAACAGGCAAATAACAACACAGTACAACAGTGGTTGTCCAGAACAGCAACTCGTCAGTCCTTGTCACAGATGGGCTATTGCAGCAGACGACCACACCAGGAGTGGGGTTCACCTCCTATCAGCTAAAAACAAGAAGAAGCGGTTCCATTGGGCACGCAATCACCAACACTAGACAATTGAGGAGTGGAAAAACAGCCTGGTCCGACTAATCCCGGTTGCAGTTGAGTCATGCTGATGGCAGAGTCAGGATTTGGCGTAAGTAGCATGAGTCCAAGGCCCCATCCTGCCTGGTGTCAACAGTACAGGCTGGTGATGGTTTTGAGGTGTGGGGAATGTTTTCCTGGCACATGTTAGGTCCCTTGATACCAATTGGAACAATATTTCCACGCCCTGAATAATTCAGGCTGTTTTGGATGCAAAGAGGGGGTCTGACCCGGTACTAGGTTGGTGTACCTAATAAACTGGCCACTGTGTATATGGCCACCCTACATTTATAACCATATTATAGCAGGCTTATGTTTGTTGTATGAGCTATACATTATGTGAATATATTTATATTGAGTGGTGGATTGAGTGAGTATCTGTCTGTGTGCACATGGTGCAGTGGTTTGAGAAAGCAAGGATGTTGTGGATCGAGGCATGCACACAGAGGAATGAGACCTTGCTGAACCTAGCTGAAGACTTATTTGACTCTGTAATGGTGAGCATTGAATGTGGAAATAGTCAAATGTGCTTGACCAGACAATTGCTGTTTATAATATAGTTAAAGAACTTAAGTAGTTTATTTTCTAGCTATTTTTTTTCTTCTAAATTTGCACTTTAGCTACCATTATCTGCAGCTTTGTTTTTCCTCCAATAGGTTGTTCATGAAACAAGTCTAGAGGGTATGTGTGCACTTTTTAAAAACTTATCCTGAAGTTTTTGCTCCTATTGTCTTATCATAAAACATGCTAGGACACAAGCATGTCTGTGTTTAACTGATAACTTGTCCAATACATTAAATTAACTACATTTATGACTGATTCTTTTTTTTAGGAACATATCAGGTCACTGAATGCTTTCTACATCTCATTGGCCAGCTGGCTGCAGACCCAAGAATCCACATAATGATCCAGAAAGAGGTGATGGAGAGTTATTTCAATGTTGACCAAAATAATGCCACATTTCTGAAATGTATAAAGAATATGTCCTATAAAGCAATCTACGTGGGTTCAGCTGCATAAGTTACTACTATAATGGATTATATAATTTTTTGCATTATTGAGGCAAATTAACCAACTTGGGTCTCATTGCCCAAGTCTCTGAATGGGATAGTGTAGCTCAGTGACATGGTTTTGCACTTCAAGATCATTTTTGAATGACTTTTAAAATGTGCTTTTCAGGTACATTGACTTGAGTCCATGTCATTTTTTACAGGCTATTCGGAAACTGAACATCATTCTGGATAAGATCCCAGCGGAGCTCAAAAAGGAGAAGAAGATCTTATCGTCTCAAGAGGCCTCGGATCTAATGTATGTGACGCAGAGGGCTGTATCCTGATACATTCAATTCTTTACTTGAAATTATGGGTGTATTCTATTTATCATCTCACTGTGGCCATCTGTAATGCCCTGTATCAACAGAACCACACAGTAGATAATAACTAGTGGTGGGTACCTATATCAATAATTCAATATGATATTGATATGAGTGAGGCATGACGTGAATTCTATTGATTGGTTTGTTGGTTGATTGGTTGACTGGTTTGTCTGCTTCATTCCACAGGAACAACCTGGCCAGTCGAATTGTAGAAGGTGGAGGTAATTGCCCCTCCAGTGTCCTGTTCTGGCATGTGTTAGATTTCAACCATAGTCTATATTGAGAAATTCAATGTAAATTCAATGTGAAATCAGCAAAACATTTCACCATGTCATTGGGCCATGTCATTTTGGGCTCCCAAGTGGCGCAGCGTTCTAATTCATGATGCTAGAGGCATCACTACAGACCCTGGTTTGATCCCGGGCTGTATCACAACCGGCTGTGATAGGGAGGCGCACAATTGGCCCAGCGTCGTCCGGGTTAGGGGAGGATTTTGCCAGGGTAGGCCATCATTGTAAATAAGAATTTGTTTATAATTGACTTGCCTAGTTAAAGGTTAAATAAAATAAAACCATTAAATACATTTAGTTTAAAAGTTGGGTGAAAAAAAATACAAAATTAATTTACGTTGATTACTTTTTGCAAATCCAATCAGTTTTCCACGCTGATTTAACATCATCACATTGAATTATTTGGTTGAAATGACATGGAAACAACATTGATTCAACCAATGTTGCCCAATTTTTCAGTTTTTGATTTGTTAAAAAAGTTTGAAATATCCAATAAATGTCGTTCCACTTCATGATTGTGTCCCACTTGTTGTTGATTCTTCACAAAAAAATACAGTTTTATATCTTTATGTTTGAAGTCTGAAATGTGGCAAAAGGTCGCAAAGTTCAAGGGGACCGAATACTTTCGCAAGGCACTGTACAAACACTTTCTCTCGCCCACTTTCTCTTTTTCTCGCTCTCTTTCGCTACCCACCCACCCCCCCCCTTTTCTCTCTCTTTTTCTTTCTCCTCTGTAGATTATGACCTGCAGATAGCCTTGATGGAAGCCCTGTGCAGGATGACCACCCGTGCCCAGAGGAAGGAGCTGGCTGACGACTGGTTCTCCATGGAGTTTGTTGCTAGCACCTTCAGCAAAATTCAGGACTCTGAGTTTGAGACGGTAAAGCCTGGCCGTTATAGCAAAACCCAGGCCGGGATTCAAACAACATCCCACCTGGCCACACTGGGTGAATCAACGCTGTTTCAATTCAATTAAATTACATTGAACCAACGTGGAATAGACGTTGAATTCAATGGTGGGAAAGTACGCAATTAGCATACTTAAGTAAAAGTAAAGATACCTTAATAGAAAATGACTCAAGTAAAAGTGGATCACCCAATAAAATACTACATTTAGACGTATTTGGTTTTCAATGTACTTAAGTATCAAAAGTACATTTCATTGCTAAATATACTTAGGTATCAAAAGTAAAAGTATAAATAATTTCAAATTCCTTATACTAAGCAAATCAGACGGCACCATTTTATTTTTTAATTTACGGATAGCCAGCGGCACACTCCAACACTCAGACATCATTTACAAACTAAGCATTTGTGTTTAGTGATTCTGTCAGATCAGAGGCAGTAGGGATGACAAGGGATGTTCTCTTGATAATGTGTGTATTGGACAATTTTCATGTCCTCCTAAGTATTCAAAATAGAACTAGTACTTTTGGGTGTCAGTGAAAATGTATGGAGTAAAAAGTACATTATTTTCATAAGGAATGTAGGGAAGTAAATGTAAAAGTTGTCCAAAATATAAATAGTAAAGTAAAGTACAGATACTCAAAAAAATGACTTAAGTAGTACTTGAAAGTATTTTTACTTAAGTCATTTACACAACTGGTTGATTGACATCTGTGTCAAGTTCGATTGCACTTGAATTGACTTTGCATGTGATTCGGCAGTTTAACCACAGGCTTGTTACTAGGTAGAATGAGTCTAAATTAGTGAAAGACAATGCCAAATGATTGAAATGACCATATACACGGAGTATACAAAACATTAAGAACACTTGCCAGTTTCCTGTGTGTATCAAGAATGGTCCACCACCGAAAGGACATCCAGCCAACTTGACACAACTGTGGGAAGCATTGGAGTCAACATGACCAGCATCCCTGTGGAACACTTTCGTCAACCTTGTAGAGTCCTTGGGCGGCAGGGTGGCCTAGTGGTTAGAGCGTTGGACTAGTCACCGAAAGGTTGCGAGTTTGAATCCCTGAGCTGACAAGCTAAAAATCTGTCGTTCTGTCCCTGAACAGTGTTAACCCACTGTTCCTAGGCCATCATTGAAAATAAGAATTTGTTCCTCAACTGACTTGCTTATTTAAATAAAGGTCAAATAAAAATGCCCTAACAAATTGAGGCTGTTCTGAGAGCAAAAGGGGGGGTGCAACTCAATATTAGGAAGGTGTTCCTAATGTTTGGTATACTCATTGAACAGCAACTTTAAATTTTAATTCAAGAACAAAAATATGATTGAGCAGTAATTGACAGCAGCGCAAAGCAATTTGCCGCTGCCTGATAGATGGTTTAAATCCAGGCCCCAGTGTTTGCCAATACCATCCATGTCGCTGCATGAATTTTGCCTCAGTTATGTACGTTTTATTCTATAATGCTTAATGGGACAATGCAACGTGTCTTTGCAGGACTGCCGCAGGTTTCTAAACCTTTTGAATGGGATGCAGGGAGATGGGAGAAGGTACACAGACATACATTTGATTAGTGATCATACTGTAAAACTCACACGGCTCTACTACTATATCACAACATATGCCTGTTATTTTTCTGCCCCCAGAGTGTTCTCCTACCCTTGTCTGGAGGTGTTTCTAGACAAACATGAGGTCAGTCCCTACACACACACACAGTTGCTTAAGAGATGTTCAATTTGGCCGATTGAGTCAACTGATGTGTGCCCCCAGTTGCTGATGCCCGCTGATGAGAAACTGGAGGAGTTCTGGATCGACTTCAACCTGGGAAGTCAGAGCGTCTCCTTCTACTTCTCTCTTGCCGATGAGGATGCACAGGTACCGCTGACACTTGACATGACTGTGAACACTAAGGGGTGGTTTCCCGGACCTAGATTAAGCCTAGTCCTGGATTTTAAATCATTCTCAATGGAGAATCTCCATTAAAGTCCAGAGCTATGCTTAATCTGGATCCAGGAAACCACCCCTTACTGACTATCACCAAGGTTTATTTGACGTACAGTAATGCACAAAGTGAAATGAGTCCTAAACTGAATGTTGATCAAATCTACTTGCCGTAACCACATGGCTTACTTTTTCTATTTTGTATAATCTGTATAATATATGCATCAATTATTCACTCTACCATTGGCAGCATTACGTGCTATATTTGGAATTGACTTTCCCTCAGAGTCTAGAGTCCGTGTTAGGTGGATAGGATAGATTCAGAATTAGGGGGATCAGTGGTAGGACTGGTTACCCTTGCAGGTCAGCAAAACATTTGTATTGGAATTTTTCCACAGGAGGGTCAGTGGGACACAGCCTGTATCCCTGAGAATGAAGTCCACAGTTACACGGTCACAGGTAACCAAACGTATATGGACAAACACTCACCTTTTCTCTCAGCCCACAAGTCAAAGCTAGCCGTCTAATGCCCATCTAGTAGTGTGGAAAGAATGTGTTGCATAGAACAGATATGAGTGTTCGGGAAAACACCCTGCTGTGTACTTTCACATGTGTGCTCTTTGTCCAGAGGAGGGTAGGAGGAGGGTGCTGAAGTTAAAGCTGACAGAGCCGTTGTGTGTGAGTGGGGTGGAGGGCTCCCACCTCACCATCCACTTCAGCTCTTCCCTGGACATCATGCAGGCAGCCAGGAGCGTCTACGGAAACAAGAACAAAGTAGGTAGCGTTTATATCTACCGCAGTGTATTCATTAGTGCGCACCGTAGGAAAACATTTTGCAACAAATAACATTTTCCAACACAAAAAAGTTTCTTATTGGACAAGTTCAGGTATGTCCTTCCCCTGTTCGGCAGGTTTTGTTCTGTTTGGTTTCTAGTGAATACTACCCTGCTAACAGGAGACAAGATGGCCCCTAAGCCTGAGAACTGTGGCCCTATGAACTGTGGCCCTATGTAATCTTATTCTTTGTGAACTACAAGGCAAAACTGATCATAAAATATTTTTTTACAGCTTTTCCCCTGCAGATTTCACAAATCAATCCATGATAATGAATGTGTTTTTTGGCCTAACTGTTGGAGGCTTAAAGTGCATTCGGAAAGTAATCAGACCCCTTGATTTTTTCCACATTTTGTTATGTTACAGCTTTATTCTAAAATGGATAATTTCTAAAAGTTTTTGTCCCTCATCACTCTACACACAATACCCCCTAATAAACAAAGCAAAACATATTGCAAATTTATTGCAAATTAAAAACAGATATCACATTTACGTAAGTATTCAGACCCTTTACTCAGTACTTTGTTGAGGCACCTTTGGCGATGACAAGACAAGACGTTTGGCATTCGGGCCAAAGAGTTCACTATTGGTTATCAGACCAGAGGTGCCTTTTGGCAAACTCCAAGCGGGCTGTCATGTGCCTTTTACTGGTGGAGTGCTGAATTGATAGTGGTCCTTCTGGAAGACTCTTCCATCTCCACAGAGGAACTTTGTCAGAGTGACCATCGGGTTCTTTGTCACCTCCCTGACCAAGGCCCTTCTCCCCCGGTTGCTCAGTTTGCCCAGGCGGCCAGCTCTATGAATAGTCTTGGTGGTTCCAAACTTCTTCCATTTAAGAATGATGGAGCCCACTGTGTTCTTGTGGACCTTCAATGCTGCAGCATTGTTTTGGTACTCTTCCCCAGATCTGTGCCTCGACACAATCCTACAATCCTGTCTCGGAGCTCTACGGACAATTCCTTCGACCTCATGGCCTGGTTTTTGCTCTGACATGTACTGTCGACTGTGGGACATTGTGTGCCTTTCCAAATCATGTCCAGTCAATTGAATTTACCACAGGTGGACTCCAATCAAGTTGTAGAAACATCTCAAGGATGGTCAATGGAAACAGGATGCACCTGAGCTCAATTTTGAGTCTCATAGCAAAGGGTCTGAATAGTTAAGTAAAGTATCAGTTTTAATTTTTAATAAATGTGAAAAAAATTCTAAAAACCCGTTTTCACTTCATCATTATGGGGTGTTGTCTGTTGATTGAAGAGGGAAAACATGTATTTAATAAGGCTGTAACGTAACACAAAGTGGAAGAAGTCAAGGGGTCTGAATACTTTCCAAATAGTCTGCATATCTTGGGGGCGATATACTGATACAAAGGCCTGTTTCCTGTCAGTCGTTTGTGGGCAAGAGAAGAACCTCTGTTGTGAAGACCACAGTCAAGATTGTTATGGATGACAACTGCTCCCAGGTAAGCATTTGCATCTTGTGTATTCTACTCCCTGTTCATCTTACAAGTAGACAGAAATTTTACAGTGGAAAGGCAAAAAAATCTGCGCTCTCGGATTGTAATCATAGTTCATACGGGGTTCTCCCCAAAGACTATAAGATTGGCGCTGTCCTACCTTGTGGACTTTGTTGCAAAAAACGAATATGTATATACAGTACCAGTCGTTTTTCTTAATTTTTTACTATTTTCTATATTGTAGAATAATAGTGAAGACATCAAATCTATGAAATAACACATATGGAATCATTTAGTAACCAAAAAAGTGTGAAACAAATCAAAATATATTTGAGATTTTCCCAGTCTTGGCATTCTCTCAACCAGCTTCATGAGGTAGTCACCTGGAATGCATTTCAATTAGCTGGTGTGCCTTGTTAAAAGTTCATTTGCGTTTGAGCCAATCAGTTGTGTAGTGACAAGGTAGGGGGGGTATACAGAAAATAGCCCTATTTGGTAATAGAACAAGTACATATTATGGCAAGGACAGCTCAAGTAAGCAAAGAGAAACAACAGTCCATCATTACTTTAAAACTTCTCTAGGGTAGGGGGCACTATTTTCACCTCCGGATGAAAAGCGTGCCCAAGGTAAACTCCCTGCTACTCAGGCCCAGAATCTAGGATATGCATATAATTGGTAGATTTGGATAGAAAACACTCCAAAACTGTTAAAATAATGTATGTGAGTATAACAGAACTGATTTGGCAGGCGAAAACCTGATAAAAATCCATCCAGGAAGTAGGATTTTTTTTGTGTGTAGTTTTCTATACAATGCCATTACAGTATCCATTGACTTAGGACTCAAATTGTAGCTCCTATGCCTTCCACTAGATTTCAACAATCTTTTGAAATTGTTTCAGGCTTGTATTCTGAAAAATAAGGGAGTAAGATCAGTCTGAATGACTGGACCCTAAAGTGTCACAGAGCTTTTTCATGCGCAATCCCGAGAGCGCGCCTTTCTTGTTTACCTTTTATATTGACGACGTTATTGTCCGGTTGAAATATTATCGATTATTTAGGCTAAAAACAACCTGAGGATTGAATATAAACGTCGTTTGACATGCTTCTATCAATTTTACTGCGTTTGAGCCTGTGGATTACTGAAGAAAATGCGCGAACAAAGCTGAGGTTTTTGGATATAAAGAGAGACTTTATCAAACAAAACGAACATTTATTGTGTAAATGAATGTCTTCTGAGTGAAACCATATGAAGATCATCAAAGGTAAGTGATTAATTGGATCTCTATTTCTGACTTGTGTAACTTCTACTTGGCTGGTTACTGTTTGTAATGATTTGTCTGCTAGGCGATGTTCTCAAATAATCGAATGGTATGCTTTCGCCGTAAAGCGTTTTTGAAATCTGACACTGTGGTTGGATTCACAAGCACTTAATCTTTAAACCTAAGTATAACACTTGTATGTTTTCGGAATTTTTATAATCAGTATTTCTGTATTTGAATTTGGCGCTCTGCAATTTCACTGGATGTTGGTCAGGTGGGACGCTACCGTCCCACGTACCCTAGAGAGGTTAAGACATTAAGGTCAGTGAATCCAGATAATTTCAAGAATTTAAAACGTTTCTTCAAATGCAGTCGCAAAAACCATCAAGCGCTATGATGAAACTGGCTCTCATGAAGACCGCAACTGGAAAGGAAGACCCAGAGTTACCTCTCCTGCAGAGGATAAGTTCATTAGAGTTACCAGCCTCAGAAATTGCAGGCCAAATAAATGCTTCAGAGTTCAAGTAACAGACACATCTCATCATCAACTGTTCAGAGGAGACTGTGTGAATCAGGCCTTCATGGTCGAATTGCTGCAAGAAAACCATTACTAAAGGACACCAATAATAAGAGACTTGCTTGGGCCAAGAAACACGAGCAATGGATATTAGACCGGTGAAAATCTACCCTTTGGTTTGATGAGTCCAAATTTTGAGATTTTTGGTTCTAACCGCCGTGTCTTTGTGAGACGTAAATTAGGTGAACGGATGATGTCGGCATGTGTGGTTCCCACCGTGAAGTATGGAGGTGTGATGGTGCTTTGCTGGTGACACTGTCAGTGATTTATTTAGAATTCATGGCACACTTAACCAGAGATGGCCGCCTCGCTTCGCGTTCCTAGGAAACTATGCAGTTTTTTGTTTTTTTTACGTGTTATTTCTTACATTGGTACCCCAGGTCATCTTAGGTTTCATTACATACAGTCGAGAAGAACTACTGAATATAAGAGCAGCGTCAACTCACCATCAGTACGACCAAGAATATGACTTTCGCGAAGCGGATCCTGTGTTCTTGCCTGCCTGCCTGCCTTTCACCCAGGACAACGGAATGGATCCCAGCCGGCGACCCAAAAAAAAAAGACTTCGTAAAAGAGGGAAATGAAGCGGTCTTCTGGTCAGACTCTGGAGACGGGCACATCGCGCACCACTCCCTAGCATACTTCTCGCCAATGTCCAGTCTCTTGACAACAAGGTTGATGAAATCCGAGCAAGGGTAGCATTCCAGAGGGACATCAGAGACTGTAACGTTCTTTGCTTCATGGAAACATGGCTCACTGGAGAGACGCTATCGGAGTCGGTGCAGCCAGCTGGTTTCTCCACGCATCGCGCCTACAGAAACAAACATCTTTCTGGTAAGAAGAGGGGCAGGGGCGTATGCTTTATGGTTAACGAGACGTGGTGTGGTCACAACAACATACAGCAACTCAAGTCCTTCTGTTCACCTGATTTAGAATTCCTCACAATCAAATGTCGACCGCATTATCTACCAAGGCAATTCTCTTCGATTATAATCACAGCCGTATATATTCCCCCCCAAGCAGACACATTGATGGCTCTGAACAAACTTTATTTGACTCTTTGCAAACTGGAATCCACATATCCTGAGGCTGCATTCATTGTAGCTGGGGATTTTAACAAGGCCAATCTGAAAACAAGACTCCCTAAATTGTATCAGCATATCGATTGCGCAACCAGGGCTGGCAAAACCTTTGATCATTGCTATTCTAACTTCCGCGACGCATATAAGGCCCTCCCTCGCTCTCCTTTCGGAAAAGCTGACCACGACTCCATTTTGTTGCTCCCTGCCTACAGACAGAAACTAAAACAAGAAGCTCCCGCGCTGAGGTCTGTTCAACGCTGGTCCGACCAATCTGATTCCACACTCCAAGACTGCTTCCATCACGTGGACTGGGATATGTTTCGTATTGCGTCAGACAACAACATTGACGAATACGCTGATTCGGTGAGCGAGTTCATTAGAACGTGCATTGAAGATGTTCCCATAGCAACGATTAAAACATTCTCAAACCAGAAACCGTGGATTGATGGCAGCATTCGCGTGAAACTGAAAGCGCGAACCACTGCTTTTAATCAGGGCAAGGTGACCGGAAACATGACCGAATACAAACAGTGTAGCTATTCCCTCCGCAAGGCAATCAAACAAGCTAAGCGTCAATATAGAGACAAAGTTGAATCTCAATTCAACGGCTCAGACACAAGAGGTATGTGGCAGGGTCTACAGTCAATCACGGATTACAAAAAGAAAACCAGCCCAGTCACGGACCAGGATGCCTTGCTCCCAGGCAGACTAAATAACTTTTTTGCCCGCTTTGAGGACAATACAGTGCCACTGACACGGCCCGCAACCAAAACATGCGGACTCTCCTTCACTGCGGCCGAGGTGAGTAAAACATTTAAACATCTTAACTCTCGCAAGGCTGCAGGCCCAGACGGCATCCCCAGCCGCGCCCTCAGAGCATGCACAGACCAGCTGGCTGGTGTGTTTACGGACATATTCAATCAATCCCTATCCCAGTCTACTGTTCCCACATGCTTCAAGAGGGCCACCATTGTTCCTGTTCCCAAGAAAGCTAAGGTAACTGAGCTAAACGACTACCGCCCCGTAGCACTCACTTCCGTCATCATGAAGTGCTTTGAGAGACTAGTCAAGGACCACCCTACCTGACACCCTAGACCCACTCCAATTTGCCTACCGCCCAAATAGGTCCACAGACTATGCAATCTCAACCACTGCACACTACCCTAACCCATCTGGACAAGAGGAATACCTATGTGAGAATGCTGTTCATCGACTACAGCTCAGCATTTAACACCATAGTACCCTCCAAACTCGTCATCAAGCTCGAGACCCTGGGTCTCGACCCCGCCCTGTGCAACTGGGTACTGGACTCCCTGACGGGCCGCCCCCAGGTGGTGAGGGTAGGTAACAACATCTCCACCCCGCTGATCCCTAACACTGGGGCCCCACAAGGGTGTGTTCTGAGCCCTCTCCTGTACTCCCTGTTCACCCACGACTGCGTGGCCACGCACGCCTCCAACTCAATCATCAAGTTTGCGGACGACACAACAGTGGTAGGCTTGATTACCAACAACGACGAGACGGCCTACAGGGAGGAGGTTAGGGCCCTCGGAGTGTGGTGTCAGGAAAATAACCTCACACTCAACGTCAACAAAACTAAGGAGATGATTGTGGACTTCAGGAAAAAGCAGAGGGAACACCCCCCTATCCACATCGATGGAACAGTAGTGGAGAGGGTAGTAAGTTTTAAGTTCCTCGGCGTACACATCACAGACAAACTGAATTGGTCCACCCACACAGACAGCATCGTGAAGAAGGTGCATCAGCGCCTCTTCAACCTCAGGAGGCTGAAGAAATTCGGCTTGTCACCAAAAGCACTCACAAACTTCTACAGATGCACAATCGAGAGCATCCTGGCGGGCTGTATCACCGCCTGGTACGGCAACTGCTCCGCCCACAACCGTAAGGCTCTCCAGAGGGTAGTGAGGTCTGCACAACGCATCACCGGGGGCAAACTACCTGCCCTCCAGGACACCTACACCACCCGATGTCACAGGAAGGCCATAAAGATCATCAAGGACAACAACCACCTGAGCCACTGCCTGTTCACCCCGCTATCATCCAGAAGGCGAGGTCAGTACAGGTGCATCAAAGCTGGGACCGAGAGACTGAAAAACAGCTTCTATCTCAAGGCCATCGACTGTTAAACAGCCACCACTAACATTGAGTGGCTGCTGCCAACACACTGACTCAACTCCAGCCAATTTAAAAATAGGAATTGATGTAAAATATATCACTAGCCACTTTAAACAATGCTACTTAATATAATGTTTACATACCCTACAGTATTAATCTCATATGTCTACATATATACTGTACTCTATATCATCTACTGCATCTTTATGTAATACATGTATCACTTGCCACTTTAAACTATGCCACGTTGTTTACATACTCATCTCGTATGTATATACTGTACTCGATACCATCTACTGCATCTTGCCTATGCCGTTCTGTACCATCACTCATTCATATATCTTTATGTACATATTCTTTATCCCTTTACACTTGTGTGTATAAGGTAGTAGTTTTGGAATTGTTAGTTAGATTACTCGTTGGTTATTACTGCATTGTCGGAACTAGAAGCACAAGCATTTCGCTACACTCGCATTAACATCTGCTAACCATGTGTATGTGACAAATAAAATTTGATTTGATTTGGAGCAATATGCCATCCGATCTGGTTGGCGCTTAGTGGGACTATCATTTGTTTTTTTAACATGACAATGACGCAACACAGGTTGTGTAAGGGCTATTTGACCAAGAAGGAGTGATGGAGTGCTGCATCAGATGACCTGGCCTCCACAATCACCCGACCTCAACCCAATTTCGATGGTTTGGTATGAGTTGGACCACACAGCAACCAACAAGTGCTCAGCATATGTGAGAACTCCTTCAAGACTATTGGAAAAGCATTCCAGGTGAATCTGGTTGAGAAAATGCCAAGAGTGTGAAAAGCTTTTTAACACTTTTTTGGTTACTACATGAATCCATATGTTTTATTTCATAGTTTTTATGTCTTCACTATTATTCTACAATGTAGAAAATAGTAAAAATTAACAAGTAGGTGTGTCCAAACTTTTTACTGTTGATGTATATATTTTTTTACTTTGCCAAGCACCACAGCCTAATGGGGTATTTATTTTAGCTCTAGATTGCAGGAAATAGCAGTTACATGTGTTTAAAAACTACCTGGCTAGCCAGCCTTTCTAGAGAGAGCATTGCATTGTGCGGATTTCCACAACAATTTTTGTGTTGCTCCCTAACTTATAACGGCGAAATGCAGAAACAAATGGCATATTTGCGTTATTTAACAATGTAAATCAGAGGAATTAGGGGTTTTGAGTGAGTTTTATTCCTTGAATATAAAACAGTATTGGTGTTCCAACACACAGCAAATGTCTTCCAACCACCATGCATACCAATGTATTTGCGCTATGTGATTGCATTGCCTGGGAAATGTTAGGAAGTGAGACTGACAGACAGTCATATCCAAACAGGCTCTTGTTCCCGAGAGTCAGATGTCCCCCGACGCTGACATGGAGAGAGAGAGGGACAGTGTCCCCTGTCTGCTACCCCCTCGCCCCTCTGGACCCTTACAGGTGGCTGATAACTAGCTAGTTACTTCCCAGTGGTTATCTGAGTTAGCAGGAAATCATTGCTGGTGTGGAGTATTTAATGCCATGTAAAGCTTGGCACAGTGTACTACTGTAAGTGAACAAAGACTGCAGAACACCAGTTAGTACATACCATTGGTGGCTTGTGTGATATTCTAACTGAGTATGGTCTTATAATGAAATGCACACATACACACACTGTTTGTTATCCCAGATGGTGACTCCAGCCAAGAGGAGGGTGTCTGAGTCCAGCACGTTCATCACCAGCAGCGGAGGAGGGAGGGGGACAGGAGCCAGCCCCTTTAGCGTTGTTATGGCAGCATGTGGGTACCCCTCACAAATGTATGTAGACACTCCTTCAAATTAGTGGATTCTATTTTTTTCAGCCACACCCGTTGCTGACAGGTGTATAAAATCGAGCACACAGCCATGCTATCTCCATAGACAAACATTGGCAGCAGAATGGCCCGTACTGAAGAGCTCAGTGACTTTCAACGTGGGACCGTCATAGGATGCCATCTTTCCAAGAACACCTGCCCTGATAACTGTAAGTGCTGTTATTGTGAAGTGGAGCAACAACGGCTCAGCCTCAAAGTGGTAAGCGACACAAGCTCACAGAATACGATCGGCGAGTGCTGAAGCGCAAAGTGCATAAAAATCGCCTGTCCTCAGATGCAACAATCACTACCGAGTTCCAAACTGCCTCTGGAAGAAAGGTCAGCACAAGAACTGTTCGTCGGGAGCTTCATGAAATGGGTTTCCATGGCCGAGCAGCCGCACGCACACGAGCCTAAGATCACCATGCTCAATGCCAAGCTTTGGCTGGAGTGGTGTAAAGCTCGCCGCCATTGGACTCTGGAGGATTGGAAATGCTTTCTCTGGAATCACACTTCACCGTCTAGCAGTCTGATGGACAATAAGGGTTTGGTGGATGCCAGGAGAATGCTACCTCCCCGAATGCATGGTGTCAACTGTAAGGTTTGGTGGAGGAGGAATAATGGTCTGTGGCTGTTTTTCATGATTCGGGCTAGCGCCCTTAGTTCCAGTGAAGGGAAATCTTAACGCTACAGCATACAATGACATTCCAGATGATTCTGTGCTTCCAACTTTGTGGCAAAAGTTTGGGGAAGGCCCTTTCCTGTTTCAGCATGACAATGCCCCCCAGCACAAAGCAAGGTCCATACAGAAATGGTTTGTCAAGATCGGTTTGGAAGAACATGACTGGCTTGCACAGAGCTCTGATCTCAACCCCATCGAACACCTTTGGGATTAATTGGAACGCCGACTGTGAGCTAGGCCTAATTTCCCGACCTCACTAATGCTCTTGTGGCTGAGTGGAAGCAAGTCCCCGCAGCAATGTTTCAACATCTAGTGGAAAGCCTTCCCAGAAGAGTGGAGGCTGTTATAGCAGCAAAGGGGGACCAACTCTATATTAATGCCCATGATTTTGGAATGAGATGTTTGACAATAATGTGTCCTCATACTTTTGGCCTGTAGTGTACATCTGCCTCAACCTAAATAGAGTGGAATAGAGTAAAATGGAACACTACTTTGTTATTTAGTTCTGCTGAAAGCGATTTGTCTTTTTGCTTTCTCTTTGTTGAATGGTGTGTGTGTCTGTGTGTTTTTAATGTTGCACTTTGATGGATTCCCCTCCTACTTTAGCCACTCCCAGAGGCAGCAGGCCCAAAGTGAAGCCGGCTATAGAGCTGGTCAGGTCGTGTGAGAGGCAAGGCCAGTCGGGCCTGGGGGAGCTGAGGACGGCCAAACCCCACTACAACGCCGCCCCTGGCATTACACTGAGCCACAGCAGGAGCGAGCAGGTGCTGAAGGACTTACCATAGAAATGGAGTTACATTTACATTCATGCATAAATTACAGATATACAGTGCCTTAGGAAAGTATTCAGACCCCTTGACTTTTTCCACATTTTGTTTCGTTATAGCCTTATTCTAAAATGGATTGAGACATGTTTTTCCTCAGCAATCTACAAACAATACCCCATAATGATAAAGTAAAAACAGGCTTTTAGACAGGAGAAATACCTTATTTACATAAGTATTCAGACCCTTTGCTATGAGACTCGAATTTGAGCTCAGGTGCGTCCTGTTTCCATTGATCATCCTTCAGATGTGTCTACAGCTTGATTGGAGTCCATCTGTGGTAAATTCAATTGATTGGACATGATTTGGAAAGGCACACACCTGTCTATATAAGGTCCCACAGTTGACAGTGCATGTCAGAGCAGAAACCAAGCCATGAGGTTGAAGGAATTGTCCATAGAGTTCGGAGACAGGATTGTGTCGGATTGTGGATTGTGTACTAAAAAATATCTGTAGCATTGAAGGTTTCCAAGAACACACCTCCATTATTCTTAAATGGAAGAAGTTTGGAACCAACAAGACTCGAGCTGGCCGCCCGGTCAAACTGAGCAATCGGGGGACAAGGGCCTTGGTCAGGGAGGTGACCTCTGTCAGGGTGATGGTCACCCTGACAGAGGTCTAGAGGTCCTCTGTGGAGATGGGAGAACCTTTCAGAAGGACAACCATCTCTGCAGCACTTTATGGTAGAGAGGCCAGACGGAAGCCACTCCTCAGTAAAAGGCACATGACATTCCGCTTGGAGTTTGCCAAAAGGCACCAAAAGACTCTCAGACCATGGGAAACAAGATTTTCTGGTCTGATGAAACCAATATTGAACTCTTTGGCCTGAATGCCAAGCGTCACATCACTACGTTGAAACCTTGCACCATCCCTACGGTGAATCATGGTGGTGGCAGCATCATGCTGTGGGGATGTTTTTCAGCAGCATGGACTGGGAGACTTGTCAGGGTCGAGGCAAAGATTAACAGAGCAAAGTACGAAGAGATCGTTGATAACCTGCTCCAGATTGCTCAGGAACCTCAGACTGGGGCGAAGGTTCACCTTCCAACAGGACAACAACCCTAAGCATTCAGCCAAGACATCACAGGAGTGGCTTTGGGACAAGACTCTGAATGTCCTTGAGTGGCCCAGCCAGAGCCGGGACTTGAAGCCGATCGAGCATCTCAGGAGCGACCTGAAAATAGCCTTGTAGCAATGCTCCCCATCCAACCTGACAGAGCTTGAGAGGATCCGCAAAGAGCAATGGGAGAAACTCCCCAACGACAGGTGTGCCAAGCTTGTAGGGTCATTCCCAAGAAGATTCAAGGCTGTAATCACTGCCAAAGGTAATGCAACAAAGTGCTGAGTAAAAGGTTTGAATACTTATGTAAATATGATATTTCATAATTTTGTTTTTGCTTTGTCATTATTGGGTATTTTGTGTAGATTGATGTGGAAAAATAACAATTTAATCAATTTTAGAATAAGGCTGTAATGTAGCAAAATGTGGAAAAAGTTAAGGCATCTGAATACTTTCCAAATGCATTTTATTTTATTGTATTTACTGTACTACTCAGTAGTGTCCCAATCCTAACTGGAGATGTGTGTAACTATTTTGTGTAACTGACAGTCAATCTCTAACTGTCAATGGGAGATTTGAGTAAAAATTCCAGATGCACTTTGCCATTACATAGATACTGCAATTCTCAACACATCGATACCAATGGGAGACTAAGTGAAAATTCAACTTAAATTTAAGTAAGGATTTGTCCCTTAGAGTAATGTACTTGAGACTAGGTGGAAGCTAAACCCTCCTGTAGCATAGGCAGGCAGCACTGAGGGGGAAGTCCTAACACCAACGCCAGTTGAAATATCTCGTATATGACAGAGTGGAAGTTGGGATTTGCTCCTAAAAGTTTATTATTTTTTTCCCCAGATGGATGCGGTGGTTGCTCTATCACAGAGCAAAGCTACCAAGCAGGACACCAGAGCTGGACCTGTGGCAGAGAAATACCGCAGGGTTGGTCTGGTCTTTCTCCTAACTGTTAGGAGTGGTAGTACAACGGATAGTAGTTTTTCATTGATAATCGTACTAGTAGCTGTAGCAATAGTTGTAGTAGGTATGTTCTAGGTAGCCTTGTCCATGCCAGAAAGGCTACTGTCCTCTGGGCCAATCTCCTGTTTCTGTAGCATGCGTCAGCTTTATGTACAAGTACACCGCCTGGACAGTACGCTCCTAATAGTAGTGACATTGCGATATTCCAACAATGGTAATATTGGAGTAATTATTATACATTTATAGCAGGGTTTCTGTTAGCCGGCAATTACCGGCTTTTGGCCCCCTAAAAATAAATGAAAACTGTTGCTGGCCAAAATGACCGGGAGGAAGAAAATCCCATTGCAAAATAATGCTTTTTATTCATTAATGGAAATTGATACACCGTGATCCATTGGATGCTAAAGAAATGAGCGCATGGAAGTCAAAGCCTATAGGCCAATGGAGCATTAGTTCTGTAACTTTAATTGCTCTTTCACACTGAGGATTGGTGATTATCAACGGGGAGATTGTTGGAACAATTTTCAAAATCGATTACGGTGAGAAACTATAGATTTAATACATCATTATTTGCCTCCCAAGTGGCGCAGCATCGCATTGCTTGAAGCGTCACTACAGACCTGGGTTCGATCCCAGGCTGTGTCACCACCGGCCGTGACCGGTAGTCCCGTAGGGCTGCGCACAGCGTCATTAGGGGAAGGTTTAGAAGGGGGGGCTTTACCTGGTTCATCGCGCTCTAGTGACTCCTTGTGGCAGGCCCGGGCGCCTTCAGGCTGACTGCGGTCATCAGTTGAACGGTGTTTCCTCGTTGGTACGGCTGGCTTCTGGGTTAAGCGGGCAGGTGTTAAGAAGCGCAGTTCGGCGGGTCATGTTTCGGAGAACGCATGACTTGACCATCGCCTTTCCCGAGCCCGTTGGGGAGTTGCAGCGATAAGACCAGATCGCAATTGGATATCACAAAATTGGGGAGAAAAGGGGGTAAAATACCCCCCCCAAAAAAAAATATATATATATATATACTGTGTATATATCATGTTTTAAATATTCTCATTTGCAGTGGATGTAAAAAATAAAATACAAAATCCTACATTTCTGTGCAGCAGGCGAGGTACTTCTATGTGTGCTCAGGCGCTTGCGCTCCATCGAAATAATCAGGACAGAGAAACCTGACACATACTCATTGCTTACATGGAGCACTCCAAACAAACAAAAAACAAATCTTGTAAATTATGGTTATGAAATAAACTAAAACTTCTTTCTCACAAGTGTAGCAGGTTGTGAACTCTGCAAACAACGTTTCCACTCCGAGAATGAGAATGATACATGACTGTAATTAATACATGCACCAACAGAAATGTGTATAACTAAATGATGGGTATATTTACTACTGGTGACATGTAATGGGGAATTGGTTAAAAAAAAATATCCACGGGCAAGCGATTCACACAATGAATGCGCAAGAATTGTCTTAACATTTTAAATTCTACTGAAGAAAAATTATACTCACACCCCCCTCTTTCTAAGTTTAACAGAGATTTGCATCTCTCTCACATATGGAACCGCTATCAGGTGCGCTGTTTTCCCGCAAATTGCATTTATTGGCTGCTTCCTTACTTGTTCTGTTAAGATGCATTATCATCATCTAAATCAGATTCTGTCATTTTGATCACCGTAGGTGGACGCCATAATGAGTTATGCACCCAATGCATATGGGTTCAGTAAATTCCTCAAATGGCTGGTAAATTAAAATCTTCCCGGTCAAGTTGTCCGGCGCCACATTATATATAGCTATGGTTGTAGTAGTAGCATCTGTAGTGGTAATTCTATAAGTCTATCATTATTAGTTGTAGCTGACTAACGAGGAGCAGTAGCAGGAGGTAGTAGCAGTAGTTTAATTATTGTACCGGTACTCGTCTTGCAGCACATCCCAGTGGACAAAGTGGTGGAGATGGTCCAAACTGACCAGGCAGAGGAAGAGGAGCTTCTTGGTACAGTTCCTTCACACTTTATATACTGTATACAATGACTGTGATATCTGGTTGTCCTAACTAAATTGAATGCACAGACTATTTAGTCGCTCTAGATAAGTGTCTGCTTAATGACAACATGGCATTTAAAAACAAATGTAGATAGGTTGTGACAGTCACTTGGGCATTCACATTTTCTCTGTAATACATCTCCCATAAATGTAACATAAATGTAATGACTGTAAACACACCGTTTATTTCCCTTTACCCTCATTCCATCTAACAGACAGCAGCATTGTCCCTGACTCCCAGCCTACCATGAAAACAGAGAGTACTATGTAAGTACATGGTCTCTGTCATTCAAATTACAATTGATTTAAAATCTGATTTTGAATCAGACATGTTTACTCATGGAGGAGCTTTTAGACCGTGTGTGCGTGCGTGCATCTCTGTGTGTGTTCGAACAGATTCTCCCACTGGAGGAAAGTGTCTGTATCTGAGATGCTGCTGCCGGTACAGAGAGGCTTCCAGAAGGCACTGCCCAAACCAGGTAATCTGCCCCAAGAACTTCCTCCTCCCAATCCCCTACAGTATTCTACAGTTATTTTCACAACATGTACAGGACCTATTTAGTTTTTTTTTTAAAGTTCAACTTTAAATAAATACTTTTAGAATTATAAAAATGTTGATAGGAATACAGTATGTAACTGAATTTAGATTTATGAGCATTTATGAGTAGGTAGTTAGGTAAGCTTTAGTAATCGCCTTACTAAATCCACACTCATCAAAAGACTCATAACAGTTGCTGCTATTACTGAAATGTCTCATGAGAACCATGCATGCACAGTGTCTCCAATAGACCTTATTCATGCTGCGGCCATTGTTGATTGACCGACCATGTTTAGCTTTTGCGGTGGTGTTCAAATGTAGGCTAAGTCGTTTTTGTTCTCCTTAAAATGATCACAAGTATTGCATCGTACATAGGCTACATCTTTGAAAACAGAAGTCTTTTAAAAAAAAAAAAAAAAAAATGTTTTATTTTTTACCCAAAGTGGATTTCTGTTTTTTCATTGAAAGGTGTTTATTGTTCTCTTGGTCTCATCAGAGCTTTTAAACATCAGAGCTTTTAAACAAAATTAAATATATATATATTTCTGCATGTGTCAGCACAGGGGACTCTGGATGTGGCTGCGTTATTGAGGTCATGTTAATCAGGTCTTTTGATTGAACTAGGGCTGGGCGATATAGCCCAAATATAATATTACGGTATTTAAAAAAGTAAATATAGACGGTATGACAGTATTATGTTTTTGAATAATAAAAGTTATATATTTGCTTTATCAAATCAAAATCATTTTATTGGTCACATACACGTGTTTAGCAGATGTTATTGCGGGTGTAGCGAAATGCTTGTGCTTCTAGCTCCAACAGTGCAGTAATATCTTAGAAGTAATATCTAACAATTACACAACATATACCCAATACACACAAATCTAGTGCAGTAGTGGAATTAAGAATATAAAAAATAAATGGACGAGCAATGTCAAAGCAGCATAGAATAAGATACAGTAGAATAGTATACAGAATATACATATGAGATGGGTAATGCAAGATATGTAAACATTATTAAAGTGACTAGTGTTCCATCTATTAAAGTGGCCAGTGATTTCTAGTCTATGTATATAGGCAGCAGCCTCTATGTGCTGGTGATGGCTATTTAACAGTCTGATGGCCTTGAGATAGAGACTGAAAAACAGCTTCTCGGTCCAGCTTTGATGCACCTGTACTGACCTCACCTTCTGGTTGATAGCAGGGTGAACAGGCAGTGGCTCAGGTGGTTGTTGTCCTTGATGATCTGTCTGGCCTTCCTGTGACATTGGATGCTGTTGATGACCTGAAGGGCAGGTAGTTTGCCCCCAGTAATGCATTGGGCAGACCGCACCACCCTCTGGATTGCGGCTGGTGCAGTTGCCGTACCAAGCGGCGATACAGCCTGACAGGATACTCTCGATTGTGCATCTAAAAGTTTGTGAGGGTTTTAGGTGACAAGCCAAATTTCTTCAGCCTCCTGAGGTTGAAGAGGCGCTGTTGTGCCTTCTTCACCATACTGTCTGTGTGAGTGGACTTTTTCAGTTTGTCAGTGATGTGTATGCCGAGGAACTTGGAGCATTCCACATTCTGCACTGCGGTCCCGTCAATGTGGATAGTGAGGTGCTCCCTCTGCTGTTTCCTAAAGTCCACAATCATCTCCTTTGTTGACGTTGAGTGAGAGGTTATTTTCCTAGCACCACACTCACAGAGCCCTCACCTCCTCCCTGTAGGCTGTCTCGTCATTGTTGGTAATCAATTCTACTACTGTTGTGTCATCTGCAAACTTGATGATTTGAGTTGGAGGTGTGCTTGGCCACATAGTCATGGGTGAACAGGGACTACAGGAGGGGACTGAGCACGCACCCTTGTGGGGCCCCAGTGTTGAGGATCAGCGAGGTGGAGGTGTTGTTTCCTACATTCACCACCGACCTTCACCACCTGGACTTCCCGTCAGGAAGTCCAAGACCCAGTTGCATAGGGCGAGGTTCAGACCCAGTGCCTTGACCTTAATGATGAGTTTGGAGGGTACTATGGTGTTGAATGCTGAGCTATAGTCAATGAACATTATTCTTACATATGTATTCCTCTTGTCTAGATGGGATAGGGCAGTGTATTGGCGATTGCATCGTCTGTGGATCTATTGGGGCAGTAAGCAAATTGAAGTGGGTCTAGGGTGACAGTAAGGTAGAGGTGATATGATCCTTGACTAGTCTCTCAAAGCACTTCATGATGACAAAAGTGAGTGCTACGCGGCGATAGTCATTTAGTTCAGTGACCTTTGCTTTCTTGGGTACAGGAACAATGGTGGCCATCTTGAAGCATGTGGGGACATTTATTAATCTCTTGAGGTTTATTCACTCTCTCCCTCTCTCCATTATCTCTCCCTTATTCTCTGTGCTGGCTAACACCTCGTCAGTAGCCCCAAGGCTCTCATTCCAATGCACTTCCTACATGATAAGCCATACATACTGTACTAATGCTTTGCGTACATGCGTTGGCCTAGGAGAATCTAGAACAGCCCCGCTCTGTTTTAACATGGGATTTTATGAGCTATGTCAAATGTGTACAAAAGTCTGCAATGATTAAAACGGTTACACGTTGATAGTCATAGTCATATGTAAAACATATTTATGCAGCGTTTGGCAACATGCATCTCCGACATCTATTACTGATTCATTCCTCAACTGAAGAATGAGGAAATTAGCAAATGATGGTGCACTGCGTTATTGTTTCATGTTAAAGACATGGCAGCTTATTGTAATGTATTGTAAAATGGTGAATTATACAGAAGTGTTAAGCCAAGATTCATGAAATATGATTTTATGAGTACAAAACTATCATTGAACAATTATATTATTCTATCCAACCTTGATGTGCTATTAACAGGACAATATACTCTAACTGAGTCCACTTTCTAACCACATCTGGATGGATCC
This sequence comes from Oncorhynchus tshawytscha, assembly GCF_018296145.1. Taxonomy (NCBI): domain Eukaryota; kingdom Metazoa; phylum Chordata; class Actinopteri; order Salmoniformes; family Salmonidae; genus Oncorhynchus; species Oncorhynchus tshawytscha. The sequence continues at coordinate 56,379,817 of NC_056444.1, read as the reverse complement.
ATAACAAATTACTATGGGAATAAATATCACTGAATGACAGAAATATTGGAATAAAGTAGTCTAATGAGGGCAACAAATTGTTGCTTACTGGAACCCCCAAAGTCATCCAATTGTTATAATAGGATTTGAAGCAATAGTCTACCTGCGTGTGGTCAACTATTTCAGCACCATTTTGCACTGCTCTGAGACAAGCATGGGGACTGGTCTTGATAAATCAATGAGATTTTTATTTTCACTGAATCTCCATTTAGGGTTTTGGTTAGCCTACAATTAGTGTGTGGAATTGTTAGGATTATTTCTCTCTTCACTTGCAGTCACTTAGTAGCCTACTCCTGACCGGTGACGTTGTAGAGCGCCACATTTTCCTAACAGAAACCCTGAGGGTTTTGTTTTTCTTGGAATATTAAATAAACACCATAATATTAATCTAATTCATTAAGATGCATTTCTTAAAATCAATCCCATATACTATGTTCTTTCAAAAAAAGGTTTTAAATTCTCAAGTATAGCCAATATTAAAAACAGTCAAATTCTTCTCAAAGATACCCTCTGGTGGTCAAACTAGCACTAACTAGCATTAATGGCAGCAATAGCTGACACTTAAATAACGTGCCATAGAATTCTGCGGCAGCCCGAGACTTTTAAAGGAAGAACCACTGTAATGTATATACAGTACCAGTAAAAAGTTTGGACACACCTACTCATTCAAGGGGTTCTTTATTTGTACTATTTTCTACATTGTAAAATAATAGTGAAGTCATAAACTTTGAAATAACACATACGGAATCATGTAGTAACCAAAAAAAGTGTTAAACAAATCAAAATCGAAAATATATTTAAGATGTTAGATTCTTCAAAGTAGGCACCCTTTGCCTTTATGACAGCTTTGCACACTCTTGTCATTCTCTCAATCAACTTCATGAGGAATGCTTTTCCAACAGTCTTGAAGGAGTTCCCACGTTTGCTGAGCACTTGTTGGCTGCTTTTCCTTCACTTTGCGGTCCAACTCATTCCAAACCATCTCAATTGGGTTGAGGTCAGGGAATTGTGGAGGCCAGATCATCTGATGCAGCACTCAATCACTCTCCTTCTTGGTCAAATAGCCCTTACACAGCCTGGAGGTGTGTTTTGGGTAATTGTCCTGTTGAAAAACAAATTATAGTTCCACTAATAGCAAAACAGATGGGATGGTGTATCGCTGCAGAATGCTCTGGTACCCATGCTGTTTAAGTGTGCCTTGAATTCTAAATAAATCACAGACAGTGTCACCAGCAAAGCACATCACACCTCCTTCATGCTTCACGGTGGGAACCACACATGGAGAGATAATCCGTTCACCTAGTCTGCGTCTCACAAAGACACAGCGGTTGGAACCAAAAATCTCAATTTAGGATGTCCATTGCTCGTGTTTCTTGGCCCAAGCAAGTCTTTTTTTGTTGTTGGTGTCATTTAGTAGCGGTTTCTGTGCAGCAATTCAACCATGAAGGCCTGATTCACACAGTCTCCTCTGAACAGTGTTGAGATGTGTCTGTTACTTGAACTCTGAAGCAGTTATTTGGCCTGTAATTTATGAGGCTGGTAATTCTAATGAACTTATCCTTTTGCAGCAGAGGTAACTCTGGTTCTCCCTTTCCTTATGGCGGTCCTCATGAGAGCCAGTTTCATCATAGCACTTGATGGTGTTTGCGACTGCACTTGAAGAAACTTACCAGATTGACTGACCTTCATGTCTTCAGTAATAAATATGTTGAAATGGATCCAAATTCTGTTTCTTTCTTCAGTACTTTTTAAATAGGATAGATGGGCTATGGTATGGGTTGAATGTGGCAGTCTGCCTATAACCAGCCTGAGTAGGCCTATAACTGCATTCCTATTCTATTTAGAGTTTAGAGAAATCAATCTAATTGGAAATGAGCCATTATCAGGCTGGTTAATGTGATACATGTCTGTTGAATTTGATAAAATCCACCCGCCTCGGCCCCGCCCTACCTACTCACCCAGTCAGGAGCTGCAACTGCATTGCGGCCATGGCATACTGCATACTTTTTACTAAATGGTACATACTAAATTGTGTGCGACGATAAGTACATAGTATGCAGTTTAACTATGTAGTACGCTAGCATGGGTATTCGGACACAGACAATATCATTCGATTTGAAGAACTCAGAAGAACATTGCTCATGCATTTTTATTGCCGTCTGCCATGGTTTTAAAAGACGACCGTTCATTAGCTACCTGCACTAGCCGTTTATGTTAGTGTTCATCTGTGAATAAGGTCTACATTGAGGTTTTACTGAAAGTGTTTCTCTCCGGTCTCCAGAACTTGAGAACGTAGAGCAACAGGAGCGTCCGTCGTCTGCCCAGAGAGGTTCTGGGTCGGTCCCTGGGTCAGCAGTCAGCCACAAGCAGCTCCACGCCCAGCTCACCCAGCGCCTGGAGGAGGTCCTCCGCAAGAGGGACCGGGGTACTGGGCCCGAGGAGCGAGCTGGAGTCCAGATCAGAGTGCCTGAGGAGCGAGGTGGGCCACAGGACCGAGGGTCCCGAGAGCGAGCTGGAGCCCAGGGAGGAAGCGGGCCTGAGGAGCAAAGTGGAGCCCAGGGAGGAAGAGGGCCTGAGGAGCAAGATGGAGCCCGGGGAGGAAGAGGGCCTGAGGAGCGAGGTGAGCCCACTGGGAGAGGTGCCAAAGTGTCACGGCAGGATGCAGGAAGGCCTGGTCAGACCAAGGGGAAACCTAAGAGCCAGAAGTCTCAGGAAACTGAAGCCACCCCAGGGAAAGCCCCTGTCAAACCCACCCCAGCTAAAGATATACAGGAGAGGGCAACACCTAACTCCAAGGTTAAGGCCACTGGGTCAAACTCCAGTAAAGACAAGGTGAGGATATAGAGTGTTAAGAGCAATTGAATAGAAAATACCCCGTTTGAATACCCCGTCCCAGTCCGAGTTGGAGCTTCCTTATTAAATGGAGGCAGTGAACTGTAGCCAATGGGTTACACCTTGCTCCCTTGCTTTTGTACAATGGCACAGTAGTATAACCATTCCATAGCATTGGTCTATCAGTTTCTCAAGTTTAGTAGTAGTAATAGTATATTGGAGTTATAATAACAATAAAACACCCTTTCTCACATGTTCCCCTCATCCTCTGCAGAGAGAGGAGGTGGTGACGGGCACCATGATGAGGTTAATCTCCAGCCACTACGAGAATAGCACATCATCCACCACCATTAAATCCCCTGTAGAGTCTGTCCCTCGCTGGCCCCTTCCACCCACCAACAGGTACTGCAGCAACGGGTACTGCAGGAAACAAAACCAAGTGAACATATAACATGGTCGAATGATGTGCAGAAGTTTGGTCTAGCGCAGCGGTTCCCAAACATTTCCTTTCCGGGTACCATCAAATCACTGTCAAAAGCTCTTGAGGACAACCATTTGCAAATTCGTGTATATCTTTTAACAAAAAATGTAGAGTCAGTTTCATCAGAGAATGTAATAAAATGCCTATTACGGATGGATGTTAAACAATTTGCATTGTGAAAAGCACTACACACTCCCTTCCCCCAGAGACCTGGGTTCAATCCCTGGCTATAGTGTAATAATTACAATTTTCTTTCCTTTGTGGTAGATCTGTTTTGGAGAAGAGTTGGTTGCCGCCATCGATGGTGAGTGCCTGAGCTGTTGTTTTCTGATTGATAAACAGAATAAGTAATATTCAATTTAATTGTATGAATTTAGGTAGCAGAACGTGGTAGCAGACCGAACAGCTACCTCTGGTAAGAAGTGGGGTGGTGGTGTGTGTCTATTTGTCAATAACAGCTGGTGTGCGATGTCTAAAATTAAGGAAGTCTCAAGGTATTGCTCGCCTGAGGTAGAGTACCTCATGATAAGCTGTAGACCACACTACCTACCAAGAGAGTTTATCTATATTCTTTGTAGCGGTCTATTTACCACCACAAACCGATGCTGGCACTAAGACCGCACTCAACGAGCTGCATAAGGCTATAAGGAAACAAGAAATTGCTCATCCAGAAGCAGCGCTCCTAGTGGCCTGGGACTTTAATGCTGGCAAACTTAAATCCATTTTACCTAATTTCTACCAGCATGTCACCTGTGCAACCAGAGGAGGAAGAAGAAAAAAAACTCTAGACCAGCTTTACTCCACACACAGACACGTACAAAGCTCTCCCTCCATTTGGCAAATCTGACCATAATTGTATCCTCCTGATTTCTGCTTACAAGCAAAAACTAAAGCAGGAAGTACTAGTGACTAGTAATACGGAAGTGGTGAGATGACGTGGATGCTACGCTAGAGGACTGTTTTGCTACCCCGCAGATCCTCAACACAAGGGCCCGTCGGGTACGTGCTTGGTCCCCTCCTATACTCCCTGTTCACCCACGACTGAGTGGCCAAGCACGACTCCAACACCATCATTACGTTTGCTGACGATACAACGGCGGTAGGCGTGATCACAGACAACGGTGACACAGCCTATAGGGAGGAGGTCAGAGACCTGGCAGTGTGGTGCCAGGACAACAACCTCTCCCTCAACATGAGCAAGACAAAGGAGTTGATCGTGGACTACAGGAAAAGGAGGGCAGAACACGCCCCTATTCACATCAATGGGGCTGTAGTGGAGCGGTCAAGAGCTTCAAGTTCCTTGGTGTCCACATCACCAGCAAACTATGGTCGAAGCACACCAAGAAGGTTGTGAAGAGGGCATGACAACGCCTATTCTCCGTCAGGAGACTGAAAAGATTTGGTATGGGTCCCCAGATCCTCAAAAGTTCGACAGCTGCACCATCGAGAGCATTCTGACCGGTTGCATCACCGCCTGGTATGGCAACTGCTCGGCATCCGACCATAAGGCGCTACAGAGGGTAGTGCATATGGCCCAGTATATCACTGGGGCCAAGCTTCCTGCCATCCAGGACCTCTATCCTAGGCGGTGTCAGAAGAAGGCCCCAAAAAATGGTCGAAGACTCCTGTTGCCCAAATAATAGACTGTTCTCTCTGCTACTGCATGGCAAGCGGTATCGTAGGGCCAAGTCTATCTCCAAAAGGCTCCTTAACAGCTTCTACCCCTAAGCCGTAAGACTGCTGATCAATTAATCAAATGGCCACCTGGACTATTTGCATTGACACCCCCCTTTATTTTTACACTGCTGCTACTCGCTGTTTATTATCTATGCATAGTCACTTTACCCCTACCTACATTACCTCAACTAATCTGTACCCCCGCACATTGACTTTAATTTATTTAGTAAATATTTTCTTAACAAAAAAAACAAAAAAACTGCAATGATGGTTAAGGGCTTGTAAGTAAGCATTTCACAGGACGGTCTAAACCCGTTGTATTCAGCGCAAGTGACAAATACAATTTGATTTGGAGGATTTGTTAGGGTTGCATAAGACGTGTTTTCCCCTCATGCGTTCACAAGCTAGTGCCTGAATTCTCTCCCTCATAGGTGGGAACGGCAAAAGCCCAAGGATATATGAAGTCCTACACTAACTCCAAGAAGCCCTCTGCAGAACAACAAGGGTATTTATTTTTGTCCAGTTTCATTCAAATTCTCCCCATGCTGCAACACAACCAGTGTATCTTATATCTGATAAACCATGACAACTTGTCTGAAAAATGAATTTAGCTAAATCTATATTTCGGGGGATTTGATTAATCAGGAATTTTAATCAGGACATCCTCTATTCAAATATCATAGAAACTGACCTATTTTTTTAGACAAAATAATAATTGTTTTATTATTTTGTCCTGATCCCATGCCTAAAATGTTGATTCTTATTTCCTGTTTGTGAATGGTATTGTTGATTTCATCCATTGTTTCTTTGTGTAGAGATGACGTCTTTGCGTTCAAAGTGGATACATCTATGACCACTGGGGTAAATAAATATATATTTGATCTACGTAAATCCAATTAATGAATTAGGCCTACTATTTGTTAGCAGACTTGGGTTCAAATACCTAAGCTGTGCTGGTTTGAGCTTGCCTGTTGCAATGGAACCAATAGAAACATCCCCAAAGTGCAAACCCACCCACCTAGCACTCCAGGCAGGCTACAGCAAATACTTGAAGTATTTGAAAGATTTATAATAGCATTTGAACCCAGGCCTTTTCAATTGGTTCCATCGCAACAGGCAAGCTCAATCAAGCACAGCTTAGATATTTGAAATGATTCCATATAGTATTCTCATGCACAGGTGGATGATGGTTTCTAATTCTCTGCTCTCTTTAGGGGGAGGGGAAAATGTCCTCGGACACCTCTGCCATTGATAGCAGGTAGGAGCTATTTGAAGGCAGTACTCATTTGGTTACATCTGACTGGGGCTCTCTCAATTAGTCTTTCCTTGATTCCTTGTATCCTTTCTTCTCGCCTCTTTCTCAAAACTCATTGGAGAAGACATGGGGAGGGACCTTGTGGAGATTCTCTTACAATATGGTTGAGATGGAGGCAAGGAGATAGGATGTTAGGAATCAAGGACAGATTCATTGAGAAAGACCCTGGGTCTCATCTGTGTTGTAATAGTGTCTTCTACTGTTGCGGTAAATAATCCCTCATGTCAATGTGATGTGATTCAGTGCCGTTTTTTCCCCTAGTGCTACTCACAACTCCTGGGCATTCCCCAGCACTGCCAAGAAGGGCCAAGCAGTCAAGGTATGGAGGCAAACACTAATTGACACAATATGATGGGAGAACTTTTGAATGGAGAGATGGAGATTGTGTGTCGGGTGTGTGTCTCGGGTGTGTGTGTGTGAGACTATGTGTGCGCGTATGTATACATTTGTAAACCTGCGTATGTGTACCCATGTGTGTGTGCACCTCACTGAATTGTCGCTGCAGTCCCAGGTAGCAGCTCAGCGGCGCCACGTGAAGAAGCACCTGTTCAGCGACACAGACACAGACGCCATGATGGAGATCAGCTGGCTCAAAGAGTCCAGCAGGAAGCCCAAGCCCAAAGTGATCGACTACAGCCGTCAGCCCCGGCTCCACCCCCCTGCCCCCAACACCACATGTACGCTCACACGATACGTCACTTAACCTTTCCACACTACTGAGCCAAACCTAACCGAGCCAAGCCTAACTGTATTGGGCTGGCCTGGTTAAGCATCCACCATAGTTGCTGGAACTGTGCTGGAAATTTAAGGACAATGTGAAAAGAATAAATCCAAGCCAGCACTGTATGGTTTGGTCCTATAGTTTTAATCAGTCTGTGTCTGTTGCGTTGAGTGAGCTCACTAGTCAAACATAGCCTACACCCTTTTAATATTTTTATTTATTTAACTAGGCAAGTCAGTTAAGAACAAATTCTTATTTACAATGACGCCCTACTGTTGAACAGTGAGTTGACTGCCTTGTTCAGGGTCAGAACTACATATTTTTACCTTGTTAGCTCGGGAATTCAATCCAGCAACCTTTCGGTTACTGGCCCAACGCTCTAACCACTAGGCGACCTGCCGCTACCTTATCTCTCTCTTTTCTATTTTAGATGAGTCCCCAGACTTACCACCTAGCTCACCCAAGCCTGTGAAGGAGAAAGCCAAGCCAAAGAAGGTGAGACTGACAATCCAATGGTTTTAAATCAACGAGGGGTAATCTCAATGAGCTAGTGCACACTTCGGGTAGAAGGGATGGGGAATCGGAACCAGCCTTGTATCTTGAAACCTTAGAATCCAAAGTGAGTTAATCAACTTTTCATCCTTACTACTGCTCTGTTGCAACCTAGAAAAATGATTCCTAAAATGGGCTTCCCCATCCAAATCAATGGGTGAGTGATGGGTGGAATTGTACTTGTATGGTTGCATCAGTCAGCATTGCCTCTGTCGGCCACAGTGTGTCATGCTCGCCTTTCAGAAGAGACAGAGGGTGAAGGAGAGAAGTGTAGAGCAGAAAGAGAACAGTGGAGCGGCACTGGTGGCGGCAGGGACCAGTCAAGCAGCCAGGAGGCCCCAGAGAGCCGCCGCCACCAACGCCAAGAGCTACAGGGAGCCCGACAGCGCCAGCCAATCAGAGACTGAAGAGCCGCCAGCTCCTAAGGTCCTGCTTTCTTCCCTCACACATATGCCCTTTCCTCATGATTAGGCTCTATTACTGATTTAAATAGAATAATGAAATAAAGTATTCATTAAATAATATAGGCAATGTATCTCCGAGTTCACGTTATGCTTCTAGACATAATACTTTTTTGGTTGGTTGTAAGTAATAAAGGTGAAATCAGTTACATTGTTATATTTTAGTTTAGATGGCAGACTAAAATCAATCAGATCACAATACATTTAGTTGCAGTGGAATAAATAATGGATAGTTGTTTTTTTACCACTTTTTACATGACCAACTTGTAATAAAAGTATGTTATGGGATTATTTTCTCCCCCAACAGAAGCGCTCCATCGGACCAGCGGAAAAGATCGAAAAGGTTTGCCAAGAGGCTGTCGAGGTGAAGAAGAAAAAGGCAACCACCCCGGCCAAGGAACAGACGAATGTACCGAAAGAGTCTTCTTGGGCTGCCCGGCTGGCCTCTTTCAAACCTTCCCCGCCTGCCATCGAGAGGATGAGAGGTAAGGCAAACCCACGGCAAACCCAGCTCACCTACACCAACCAAGGACCAGTTGAAACTGGTTTTCACCTGTGTATTCTGTCCATATAATGATTCAAATTCTGTGGTTCTGTCTACAATCATTGAAAAAAAATTATCATATTGTTTTTTTGTTGGCACTACGCAATCGCTGGAAAATGTTCACTTATTCTCCTATTCATTGACATCAATGCATGACTAAGTGAAAATTGGACTTAGTTAGGATTCACCCCTTAGTTATTTATCCCTGGTGCAATCACTTTAAGAAACCTAAGGGCTTAATTCAATCTGTTGCACTGAAGATCAGCTCTGTAGTGCAATTTAAAGGTAATTTGCGATTGTGCCTACATATGCAGCGTTTACTGTGAATGCAGTCTCCGCCAACATGGGAACATTGACCTTTACATTTCTATTCGACAGTAGCGCAGGTCTTCAGGGCTACGGATTGAATCGAACGCTAACTTCAGTGTAGTACAGGGGTATTCAAATCTTACCCTGCGAAGTCCGAAGAAATGTTGATTTTCTGTTCTACCTGATAATTAATTGCACCGAGCTGGTATCCCAGGTCTAAATCAGTTCCTGATTAGAGGGGAATAATAATAAAAAGAAGTGGAACTGGCTTCAAGGTCCAGATGTGAATTTGAGGGGTGTAGTAGATATAAAACATATTTACTGTAAGTGGATGAGGAAAAGTATCTCTGTACTATTGACCTCGAATACCTTGGCCAGCTGTCTGAGCATCTGCGGTTGTGTTTTGACCCCCACATAGCTGCATCCGAGAGGTCGCTGATAGCCTTACCCCGGTCGCTCCTCACCCCTCTGGGCTCCCTGTCCGCCTCCCCTGCCAGCGGCCCCTCTTCACCCCTTGCCCTGGAGCTGCCCCCCGAACACCCTCGCAGCAGCGCGGGCTTCCAACCCTCCTCCTTCTACAGCGCCCCTGGGAGGAAGAGTGACCGCAAAGCTAAGGATCCCTCTCTCCCATCCCTCCCCTCTTTCCCATCCCTTACTCCCACTGGCAAGACTCCTGGCCTCCGCGCCCAGAGACCCAGTGCCTTAGAGGTAAGATTCAAGGCTGATACTGCACCAATGGGCCTTCTGACACATTTTCAAAAAATAATATATACAGTACCAGTCAGAAGTTTGGACAAAGCTACTCATTCCAAGGTTTGTCTTTATTTGTAAAAAAATATATATATTTTAAAAATAACATTAAAAAAAATGGTAGAATAATAATTGACATTGTAGAATAATAGTGAAGACATCAAAACTGTGAAATAACACATGGAATCATTTAGTGACCAAAAAAAAGTGTTAAATATATTTTCTATTTGAGATTCTTCAAAGTAGGCACCCTTTGCCTTGATGGACAGCTTTGCACACTATTGGCATTCTCTCATCCAGCTTCACCTGGAATGCATTTCCAACAGTCTTGAAGGAGTTCCTATGTATGCTGAGCACTTGTTGGCTGCTTTTCTTCACTCTGTGCCCCAACTCATCCATAACTATCTCAATTGGGTTGAGGTTGGGTGATTGTGGAGGCCAGGTCATCTGATGCATCACTCCCATCACTTTCCTTCATGGTGAAATAGTCCTTACACAGCCTGGAGGTGTGTTGGGTTATTGTCCTGTTGAAAAACAAATGATAGTTCCATTAAGCACAAAAAAACAGATGTGATGGCGTATCGCTGCAGAATGCTGTGGTAGCCATGCAGGTTAAGTGTGCCTTGAATTCTAAATAAATCACTGACAGTGTCACCAGCAAAGCACCATCACACCTCCTCCTCCATGCTTCACGGTGGGAACCACACATGCGGAGATCATACTTTCACTTAGTCTGCATTTCGAAGACACGGCGGTTGCAACCACAAATCTCAAATTTGGACTCATCAGACCGTAGGACAAATTTCCACCGGTTTAATGTCCATTGCTCGTGTTTCTTTCAAAGTTCTTGAAATTTTCAGAGTTTCTCTTTGCTTATTTGAGCTGTTCTTGCCATAATATGGACTTGGTCTTTTACCAAATCTTCTGTATACCACGCCTACCTTGTCACAACACAACAGATTGGCTCAAACGCATTAAGAAGGAAATAAATTCCACAAATTAACTTGACAAGGCACACCTGTTAATTGAAATGCGTTCCAGGTGACTACCTCATGAAGCGGGTTGAGAGAATGCCAAGAGTGTGCAAAGCTGTCAAGGCAAAGGGTGCCTTCTTTAACAAATCAAAATATATTTGAGATTCTTCAAATACTTTTTTGGTTACAACATGATTCCATATGTGTTATTTCATTGTTTTGATGTCTTCACTATTATTCTACAATGTATTACATTTTTTAAATAAAGAAAAACTCTTGAATGAAGTGTGTCTAAACTTTTGGCTGGTACTGTACAGTCGTGGCCAAAAGTTTTGAGAATTACACAAAAATAATAATTTTCAAAGTCTGCTGCCTCAGTTTGTATGATTACAATTTGCATGTACTCTAGAATGTTATGAAGAGTGATTGTAATTAATTGCAAAGTCTTTCTTTGCCATGCAAATGAACTGAAGCCCCAAAAAACATTTCCACTGCATTTCAGCCCTGCCACAAAAGACCAGCTGACATCATGTCAGTGATTCTCTTGTTAACACAGGTGTAAGTGTTGACGAGGACAAGGCTGGAGATCACTCGGTCAGGCTGATTGAGTTTGAATAACAGACTGGAAGCTTCAAAAGGAGGGTGGTGCTTGGAATCATTGTTCTTCCTCTGCCAACCATGGTTACCTGCAAGGAAACACGTGCCGTCATCATTGCTTTGCACAAAAAGAGCTTCACAGGCAAGGATATTGATGCCAGTAAGATTGCAGCTAAATCAACCATTTATCGGGACATCAAGAACTTCAAGGAGAGCGGTTCAATTGTTGTGAAGAAGGCTTCAGGGCGCCCAAGAAAGTCCAGCAAGCGACAGGACCGTCTGCTAGAGTTGATTCAGCTGCGGGATCGGGGCATCACCAGTACAGAGCTTGATCAGGAATGGCAGCAGGCAGGTGTGAGTGCATCTGCATGCACAGGGAGGCAAAGACTTTTGGAGGATGGCCTGGTGTCAAGAAGGGCAGCAAAGAAGACACTTCTCTCTAGGAAAAACACCAGGGACAGACTGATAATCTGCAAAAGGTACAGGGATTGGACTGCTGAGGACTGGGGTAAAGTCATTTTCTCTGATGTATCCCCTTTCCGATTGTTTGGGGCATCTGGAAAAAAGCTTGTCCGGAGAAGACAAGGTGAGCGCTACCATCAGTCCTGTGTCATGCCAACAGTAAAGCATCCTGAGACCATTCATGTGTGGGGTTGCTTCTCAGCCAAGGGAGTGGGCTCACTTACAATTTTGCCTAAAACCACAGCCATGTTTAAAGAATGGTCCAACACATCCTCCGAAAGCAACTTCTCCCAACCATCCAGGAACAGTTTGGTGACGAACAATGCCTTTTCCAGCATGATGAAGCACCTTGCCATAAGGCAAAAGTGATAACTAAGTGGCTCGGGGAACAAAACATTGATATTTTGGGTCCATGGCCAGGAAACTCCCCAGACCTTAATCCCATTGAGAACTTGTGGTCAATCCTCAAGAGGCGGGTGGACAAACAAAAACCCACAAATTCTGACAAACTCCAAACATTGATTATGCAAGAATGGGCTGCCATCAGTCAGGATGTGGCCCAGAAGTTAATTGACAGCATACCAGGGCGGATTGCAGAGGTCTTGAAAAAGAAGGGTCAACACTGCAAATATTGACTCTTTGCATCAACTTCATATCATTGTCAATAAAAGCCTTTGACACTAATGAAATGCTTGTAATTATACTTCAGTATTCCATAGTAACATCTGACAAAAATATCTAAAGACACTGAAGCAGCAAACTTTGTGGAAATTAATATGTGTCATTCTCAAATCTTTTGGCCACGCCTGTATATATATATTGTGGTAAACCGTGCAGTGTTGCGTGAGCTTGCAGAGATGACCACAGAGACAGGGAGGTTCTAGTCAGAAAACATGACTTTTTTTGGCAACAAAATAAACAACCAAATAACTTAAGTTTGGCTCTGTCCTTCTTAGATTCGGCTCCATGCCTCCGGGAGCTTCGTTCCCTTCCATAGGCTCACTCCTTGCCTCTCTCTGTAGAGGGTGGCAGCATTGCTGTGCTGGGCCCCCAACCTGTGGATGACCAAAAGAAAATTGCTGTAATGACAGGAACCAGCTTGTGACGCGGTCATTTGTGCCCTTACCTCTTACCGTCTACACAAGGGCGGCATGGTCAGTGTTTAGGGTGAACTTCCTCCTGAGGTGGTAATACTTGAGGGTGTCCAGCGCTCACTTCACAGTGAGGCACTCCTTGACAATGGAGTAGTTCTCCCTCGGGAGGAGCTTCCTGCTGACATACATGATGGGGAAACTCCTCGCCTCCCTGCTCTTGGGACAAGACGGCCCCTACCCGTGTCAGACGCGTCTGTCTGGACCAGGAGTTTTTTTGAGAAGTCTTCGGCGACGAGTACCAGGTGCTAACAATGCGCATCCTTCAGGGCCTATAAAGCTGCCTCTGTGTCATCCGTCCATCGCACCCTCTGGGGTAGGCGTGCCTTCGTTATGTCAGTGAGGGGAGAAGTTATTGGGGCAAAGTTAGGTACAAATCGACTGTAGTAGCCTGGTAATCCCAGGAACGACTTCACCTGCCTCTGGGTTCGGGGGACTGGCCATTCCCTAATGGCGGCAATTTTCACATTACCCCGCCCTATTCGATAGCCCAGGTACTCCACCTCGGCGTAGTCCAGCTTGCACCTTTGGGGGTTTGCGATCAGCCCCGCATCCCTTAGCACATCCACCGCCTGTAACCTACAGAGATGGGACTCCCAACTGTCACTATGCACGATTATATCATCCCAATAAGCAGCAGCGTACTCACAGTGCGGGCGCAGCACGCGGTCCATGAGTCGCTGAAAGGTTGCTGGAGCCCTGTTCCTGCTGGACCGCCACCCTCTGGGCTTCTGGTATGTCTGTTTACGCACTTTTTCTCCAGGACGTGTGTGGACATGATGTTCCACGAGATCTGTGCACCCCGGCACCTCAGAAAACACGGCCGTATTCTGCTGGACCAACTCTCAGAGCGCTTGTCGTTGGGGCGGGCTGAGGTCTTCCCCCATTGAATATTCGACAGAGGGTGGATTCTGCTGTGGCCAGGTCCATGTTGCTCAAAGCGCTTCTCATGTGTGCCACTTCAGTAGGTTCACATGGTAAAGCCGGAGGAGCTGGAGGGGTTTCCTCCCCGGCGGACCTTATAATTGACGTTGCCTACCCGCTCAACGATGCCACGTAGTCAGGAATTTGCTCTCCTTTGTGGGGATCAGCACCAAGACCTTCTCACCCAGGTGGAACTCTCGTGGTTGGGCCCCCCGGTTGTATACACGTTCCTAGGTGCGTTGCGCCTGAGACATGTGCTCCCTCACCACTGGCCAAATCGCCTTCATCCTCATGTCCTCCACATGTTCCACCACACTGCAAGGGGGGGGTTGGTTGGTCCTCGCAGACCTCCTTGGCTAGGCCCAGCAGTCCGCGGCCATACAGAAGCTCAAAGGGGGAGAACCCAGTGGACACTTGGGGTACCTTGCGAACATCAACTGGGGCAGCAGCTGGTCCCAGTTCCTTCCGTTTCTCACGGTTACCTTCTTCAGCTTTCGCTTTAGGGTCTTATTGAAGCGTTCAACTAGCCTGTCTGTTTGTGGATGATACACACTGGTCCTCACCTGTTTGATTCGTAAAAGATTGCAGACATCTTTCACTACATGAGACATGAACGCAGTGCTCTGGTCCATCAGGATTTCCCGCGGAATACCCACCCGGCTGAATAAATGAAAGAGCTCCCGTGCGATACCTTGCGCTGCCGCCATGCGTAGCAGGATCACCTCCAGATACCAGGTGGTTTAATCCATGATTACCAGGATGTATTGGTGTCCCCTTGCAGTTTTCACCAACAGACCCAGCAGATCCATTGCCACCTGCTCAAAATGGCACCCCTATAATGGGCAAGGGAACCAAACGGTTTCTATAATGTGCCCTCGGAGCAGTGATCTGGCACTCCAGGCAGGTACGGCAGTAGTCCTCCACTGTGCGCCCTCCAAGTGTGCCCTGAGCAGGTGGGTGTGGGTGAGTTGCAAGACAGTTCTAACATACTGGGTGGGTATGAGTAACAAGTCTTTTGTCTCCCCATTGTACTTTACAACCTGATAAAATAAATTATGCTTGATGGTGAAGTGGGGGTAGTGCCACTCATTTACCCTGGTTGATAGTGCGCTGTCCACCGTGACTACCTGGTCCCTTGAATTCTGGAGGTTGGGGTCTTCTAACTGGGCAATCCCGAACTGGCACGTGAGGATTCCCGTGTCGGGTGGTCCGTCTGGTGCCTCCATCTCCATAAAGGGGAGCCTGAGGTCCTCCTTGGACGATGGCTCGCTTCCCGGCGCGGGGTTGTCTCCCTCCTCCTGGTTCGACTCAACCCCAGTGGACAACTCGCGCAGCAGGGAGTGGGTTGCGCAAGCGACCGTCCTTTTTCCTCTCCTTCCTACCTCACTCACGTGCCTCCCCAGGGTCCCTCCTCCACAGTGCCTGGAAGAGAGGTCAATCTCTACCGAGGAGAAAGGGACTAGGCAGGTTAGGAACAGCCCCCACTCGCATCTAGCACTCCCCGCTTGGGGTGGTTATCCGCACCGGCACGGTTGGGTACCTCGTCGTGTCCCCATGTACACATGACACTGTCATCTCCTCGTCCCCCGGTTCGTCTTTTCCCTCTCGTGTGAGCCACTGCGGTTGGGCCAGGGTCACCATGCTGCCGGAGTCCAGCAGAGTGCTGGTGTCGACGCCATTGATTCGTACTGGAACAATTGGAGGGGTCTGCGCCGAACAGGAGGTGACATAACTCGCCATCCGGGTCTACCCGGAGCTGGGGGGATGCGGAGGGCATGGACTCCTCCCAGCCAGGGCAACAACATGCAAGGTGTCCTGGCTCACCGCACTCATAGCAGCACCTCAGATCTAGGTCCAGCAGTGGATGTTGTCGTCGGTTTGGGTCACCCTCCCGCTTCACGGCCGGTTCTATCCGGGCCCCCTTCAGCCTCTCTCCTCTCTGTGCTTTTCTTCCTCCTCCCCGAGTCCACTCTCTTCATCCGGGCCTCTTTTAGCAGGTCCTGGGTGTTCTGGTGGGTTTCCACCGCGGTCAGCAATTTCCTTATCTTGTAGGGGAGGGCCCGAAGATAACTATCCAGGGCGACCTTATCGATTATTGGGCTGGATGGTACTTTGGTCAGTAGCCAGGCCTTGGCAAGGTGCACCAGGTTGCTCATCTGGGCACGGGGGGAGATAGTGGAGTCAAAGTCCCAGTGTTGGACCAGTTGTGCACGGCGTGCGTGGCTGAATCTATAACGGCTCAGGATCTCACATTTGAGTCCCTCATAATTTGCTGTCTGGTCGGTGTTCAAGTCGATGTAGGCCTTCTGGGCCTTCCCGGAGAGACAGTGTGCCAAAATGCCATCCTTTCCTCTGCTCCATCCTCTTGAAGGTGCACAAATACATCTTCACATCATCTTCCTCTAGACTCCTGAGCCATCCCACCCTTCAACTGGGCTACCTCCGTTACCAGTCTGAGATTTCGTTGGCGCTGCTCCTCTACTGCCTGTTGCTTCTGCTGGCTGAGGGATAAACTGAGCCACCAGTTCCTCCATGGTAATCTCGGTACGCTTGACCCTGTTGTGGAATATCTTTAGTCAAATATTTGCACAGATACCGGAACTTGTGAATTCAATTTAGACTTTATTACAGATGTAACATTGCCAAGCCCTTCCATGGAAAGACTAAATTATCATATTACAGAGTCCTGCCTTTATAGTATTCTGTCTTTGCGTAACGTATAGAGTCCCCTCCCTCTATATGAAAATAGCTTCACAGTTCTTGCTTGTTAGCGCCCACATTTGACAGCTGTATAGGTTATAATGGTAGCGGGGACCTGGTCCTATATGTTCCATTCCTTATATAGCCATTCTGTCTCAGCTCTTCAAAGTGGACAGTCTAAACACTGCCTGCTAATATTGGAGTCATGAGTTGCGCTACCACAACCCCACGGCGCCCAAAGCTACGGAGTTGCCCGCATTCTCCACCGTATCTGGTAAACCGCGGGGTGTTTGGGTTGAGCGTGCAGAGATGAACACAGAGACGGGGAGGTTCTAGTCAGAAAACACAACTTTACTAGTCAACAACAAAATAACTTAGGTTTGGCTCAGTCCTTCTCAGATTCAGCTCCTTACCTCCGGGAGCTTTGTTCCCGTCCGTAGGCTCACTCCTTGCCTCTCTCTCGGTTTTCTTTGCGGTGTGCCATGGTGCTCCCTTTATGTGGCCTGCACAACTGGTTGGCACTCTCCCCTAATTCCCTCTACTTTGGGCCATCAGTGTCAGGGTGCCCAGCCAGCCCGTGTACTCCCAGCAGCGGGAGGCAACATTGCTGCACGTACCTCCCCTCTGTCACCAAACCCCAGGGCAGACCTCCCGGGATACCACAAAATAAATATATTCTGTTCACTGGGATTTCTGTTTGTCTACAAAAATAAACAGTTGGAGAAATGGATAGATTTTCTTCCCACAATTGACAGAAGTTGAATTATTCAGTCAAATAGTGAAGGAAAAAACTTTGAGGTGGAATTTATAGGTGTATTTTTTACTTGATAGTTGTTGAATTGAGGAAGTGTGACCGTAGCCCGCGGAAACAATTCACATGTCAATTCCCCCCATCCCTATTGTGTGCTGTGTGTGTAGCTGGTATTGGTACGAACTGAACGTAGCCTACTCCTGCATGTTGCACGATAGTATTGAAATGTTTTGAAAACTGTAGATCGAACTGTAGGCTATGGCTGTGATTCTTTCTCGCTGCCGAAGATATTTGACTATTCACCCTATACAAGTCACATTTAATGAGAATGTCTACTACTGTTGTGACAGATGTGATTCTACTGTAGCGATTCGCTATTCCTCATCATTTGGGATGAATTGATTGAACTCCATCATTTATAATTTTCTCGTGAAACCTTAAGATGTTTTTTTTTTTACAATTTTGCTGTAAGTAGGTGTGATAATCTTTCACTACCTTTTTTAAAACCTCTATACCGGGACGGTTGAGCTAACGTGTGCTAATGTGATTATCATGACAGTTGTAAGTAACAGCAAATTTTCCAGGACATAGGCATGTCTTAAATGGGCAGAAAGCTTAAATGTGTGTTAATCTAAACTGCACTGTCCAATTTACAGTAGCTATTACAGTGAAAAAAATACCACACTTGTTTGAGGAGTATGCACAACAAAAAACTTATCACGGCAACTGGTTTAATACATTCACCTCTGAAGGTAAATAATGTACTTACATTTGAAGTCGGAAGTTGCCATACACTTAGGTTGGAGTCATTAAAGTCATTACACACTTGTTTTTCAACCACTCCACAAATGTCTTGTTAACAAGCTATAGTTTTGGCAAGTCGGTTAGGACATCTACTTTGTGCATGACAAGTAATTTTTCCAACAATTGTTTACAGACAGATTATTTCACTGTATCACAATTCCAGTGGGTCAGAAGTTTACATACACTAAGTTGACCGTTCCTTTAAACAGCTTGGAAAATGCCAAAAAATGATATCATGGCTTTAGAAGCTTCTGATGGGCTAATTGACATCATGAGTCAATTGGAGGTGTACCTGTGGATGTATTTCAAGGCCTACCATCAAACTCAGTGCCTCTTTTCTTGACATCATGGAAAAATCAAAAGAAATCAGCCAAGACCTCAGAAAAACAATTGTAGACCTCCACAAGTCTGGTTCATCCTTGGGAGCAATTTCCAAACGCCTTAAGGCACCACTCATCTGTACAAACAATAGCACACAAGTATAAACACCATGGGACCACGCAGCCATCATACCGCTCAGGAAGGAGACGCGTTCTGTCTCCTAGAGATGAACGTACTTTGGTGTGAAAAGTGCAAATCAATCCCAGAACAACAGCAAAGTACCTTGTAAAGATGCTAGAGGAAACAGGTACAAAAGTATCTATATCCACAGTTAAACAAGTTCTATATCGACATAACCTGAAAGGCCGCTCAGCAAGGAAGAAGCCACTGCTCCAAAACCGCCATAAAAAAGCCAGACTTCGGTTTGCAACTGCACATGGGGACAAAGATGTCCTCTGGTCTAATGAAACAAAAATAGAACTCTTTGGCCATAATGACCGTCGTTGCGTTTGGAGGGAAAAGGGGGAGGCTTGCAAGCCAAAGAACACCATCCTAACCGTGAAGCACGGGGGGTGTGGGCATCATGTTTTGGGGGTGCTTTGCTGCAGGAGGGACTGGTGCCCTTCACAAAATTGATGGCATCGTGAGGAAAGGAAAATTGTGGATATATTGAAGCAACATCAAGAAATCAAGTCAGGAAGTTAAAGCTTGGTTGCAAATGGGTTTAAGGACAACAAAGTCAAGGTATTGGAGTGGCCATCACAAAGCCCTGACCTCAAGCCTATAGAAAATTGAAAAAAGCGTGTGTGCGCAAAGAGGCCTACAAACCTGACTCAGCTACATCAGCTCTGTCAGGAGGAATGGGCCAAAAATTCACCCAGCTTATTGTGGGGAGCTTGTGGAAGGCTACCTGAAACGTTTGACTCAAGTTAAACTATTTAAAGACAATGCTACCGAATACTAATTGAGTGTATGTAAACGTCTGACCCACTGGGAATGTGATGAAAGAAATAAAAGCTGAAATTAATTGTTCTCTACTATTATTCTGAGATTTCACATTCTTAAAATAAAGTGGTGATCCTAACTGACCTAAGACAGGGAATTTTTACTAAGATTAAATGTCAGGAATTTTGAGAAACTGAGTTTAAATGTATTTGGCTAAGGTGTATGTAAACTTCATCTAATGTGTTTTATTCTCCTACATTAATTTCACATTTTCACAAACTTCAAAGTGTTTCCTTTAAAATGGTATCAATAATATGCATATCCTTGCTTTAGGGCCTGAGCTACAGGCAGTTAGATTTGAGTATGTCATTTTAGGCAAAAATTGAAAGAAACTGTACAATCCTTAAGTTATCAATATTGTATGATGTATGATTTGTAGGACCAACTCAATTGGCTTCCCACATACTCATATACATATCTCACTCTCTCTCTTCCTTTCTGCCACCCCAGCTGAGCCCAATCCAGCCTGCTCTCTCCCCGGCCCAGTCACCCCTCCTCTGCCCTCCCTCCCAGCTCCTCTTGACCTCCACGGCCCTCCAGAAGTCAGTGCTGCCCTCCCCTCTACTCCAATCACAGCCCTCTCCAGGAGAGACTGATCAATTCGCCCTCCATTTTGGCTTCCCGGGCCAGCTGGGCCTGCCCGAGTCCTTCGACAAGGAGTCACTTGTCTCCAGAGTGAAGTTGAGCCAGTCCTCGTCCAGGTCAGAGATGTCATCGACCCGAGTGGAGGCGGTCAACCCGGTAGCCCTGACAACCGCACTGGAGGTACGGATACTAAGGGCCAGTTTGCGAGAATTAAGCCTAGTCCCAGAATAAAAAGTTATTTCAATGTAGATTCTCCATTGAGCATGCATTGTCACCCAGACCTAGGCTTAATCTGTGTCCGGGAAACAGGGTTTATGGGTAGTAGGCACTAATTTGCAGTGTCTGCCTGAGCACTTCATAACCAGGAAATAACTGTAGGGCTGTGTCTGAAATAGCACCCTTTTCCCTATGTAGTGCACAATTTATGACCATAGGGATCTGGTCAAAAGGACCAACACCATATTTCTAACGCAAACTTCTGGGTTAACGTATGACTGTGTTTCCCCTAGAAAACCCCATACTCTGAGCGAAGGCACAAGTTGGATCAACGCAGCTTTCACCTGTCAGGTAAAAGACCACAGCTGTAACGCTCTGAAAGAAAATTCTCTTATTAACACAAGTGTCCACAAAGAGAAAGATGGGTGGTAATAATGTGGAGAAATTGTTCATTCAGCTGATCTTGTAATCTAGCGTCGTCTGGGCTGGTTTATTACAGCCCGATCAATTTGGGATTTTTGGGTCCGATAATGATTTTAGGGAGGCAAAAGTTAACAATTACCTATATATCTGCCAATATATTGTTCTTTTAGAGTTGGAATGAAAAACTTTTTTTTTAGGCACAAATTGTGCTCTAAAGCAGGGATCATCAACTAGACTCAGCCACAGGCCGATTTTCTCTTGAGCGGATGGCCTCGATTTTGCTCAGTCTTGCTAACTGGATGGTCTCTTCAGAAGTTGGAAAAGGTACAGCCAAATGGTTACTTGCATTGTAGCTATATCAGAAAAAGATAGTGTCAATATAAATAAAATATACAGTATGTACAAGAACAATATCAATAATGATATCAGTGATAGATGAGATAGTTATATGCATGCAATCCGGGGTAAAGTGGCTGAACAGTGAGATAAACAAAAAAATAGTAGGAGCAACTTATGGTGTGTGTGTTAGGAGAGAGTCATGTGAATAGAGACACTGCAGATAGTGCTGATGACTGGTCCGTCCAAACCACGCATGAACAAGGGAATCTATTCTGAGAGCCTGTTTCTGTCCTGTCCTTGACTTTGGTGCAGGGCATGTGATGTCCATAGCCTCTTCGTCGGAAAACTCCCTGATCTTGTCAAAAAGATAGTTTGTCTAGCTGTGTCCAGTCCAGGTGGTGCTTTTAAGGGCAAATAATTTATGGGAGGAAGGATGTTAGCGTTGCGCAGCAGCTGAAACCTGGTCCCGACAGTCCGAACGCTCCTTGGCAACGACACCAGGCTCCAGAGCATTGAAGCTGTAAAAGAGGGAATATCAACAAAAAATCAGAAGACATTACAACCCTGCACAACATCAATTCACCTCCCCAGTTTAGATAAGAATAACCTCATACAGTGAAAATATTTTTTTTACCTGAAGTGCTGGTAGTGCTTGATCTGTGGCAGCGGCCTGAAGTACAGAGTCAGGTGTTGTTGCCAGCCATAGCTTTCCACCAGCACCATACCATCCTCCAGTCCAACCAGCTGTGTGATGTTGACCTCTGTCACAGTGCTGTCCTTCACAACATTAGCAATCTCAGATAAAGTGTTCACTCTGGTCTTTCTGAAGCGCTGCTTGATGAGGCCGAAGCAGCAGTCGGGGGAAAACTTGGTCTGGCCTGTGATCAGGAAGTGAAGGTCCAGATTGTAGTGGAGCTTGGGCATGGTCCACCAGGCACAAACTTGTTCTTGTTTTGGCCACTGCAGTTATCACAAAAAAGGTCCACACAAATTTTCCCAACTCCGTAGTTGGTGAGGCAATGGTGCATGTAGTTGATGACTGCGCTGCTGCCTTTGCTTGCTTGTGCTAGCTTTCTTTTTGATGACTGTATGACTGGGGGATTATGATGATGAGTGATTGATTGATGCTGAAAGACAGATTCCAGATACAAATATTTTAGCATTATTATACAATAGTTGCTAAATGGCATTCTGAGATAACATCACTACACACAGTTCATACAGGTAAATGGTAGCTACTGTAGCTTGCCAGCCATCTAATGTCAGCTGGTTAGCTAACAGCAAGCTTTAACTAGCAATACAAACCAATTGTCATAGCTAGCTGAAGTTAACCAATAGGTTCAATGTTAGCTAGTTAACAGGCTATAACTAGCAATGCAAAATGGCATTCTGTGAAAATATAATTAACGTTACACACACCTCATACACACAAGTTAATGTTAGCTAGCAAGCCATCCACCTAACCTCCACTAATGTTAGCTAGCTAACAGCAAGCTTTAACATTGGATATTTTGTTTAGACATGTCACGTTAACGTTAGCTAGCTAATGAATGAACTATAATCCCAATCCATAGAGTAACGTTACTAGCAATACAAACCGACTGGAATAGCAAGCTAAAGTTAACCAAATAACGTTAGGTTTAATGTTATTAGTTAGCAAGCCAGCCATTGATCTCCAGCTGGCTAGCTAACAGCAAGCTTTAGCTTGCAATGAAAACAACTTTCTCACAAAATTAGAAACGTATCATATCTGAATCTGTAGTTAGATTCTTACCTGTATACATGGATGAAAGTATTACGGGAGACTGCAACCCCTTTTACAAGACATCCTGTGTTGTTTCTGTTTAGTTTGCACAGCTTGTTTGGCCCGTTGTGTTCCACTGATTTCAAAACATGTTATTTTCAGAGTGAGAGAGAGTCGGCATTCGTCGTCCAGAAAGTAGTCCATCGCAACTTTTTCATAGTGACCTTTGTCGATAATGCCTGATCAATTCAGGGTAACAATGTTATTGAGAGCAGTAGCAACATATTTGCAGTTCTCCATGGCTAACAGTATATCTTTTTTTTAATGCAGTAGAAAGGATTTATCTACGCATTACGAGCAGCTCATTTTATAGACACAAGATGCAACACTGCAGACCAATCCAAACTCATCTCTCGGCATGTCCAGCTCACTGATTATCTCAGCCAATCATCGCTAGCAGGAAGGTTGCTGTCATTCTCTGTGGCTAAGCCAACTAGGCTCGTAATTTAACAAATGTATTCATATTTACAGATGACATACAAGTTTGATATTAAGGCACATAAAAGTTCACATGTTCGAGAAGGCATTTCTGCCAAAAACGCATTTTGATTTTACATTTTAAATTTTTTTTAAAGTATGTTCAAAAGGCTCTCCTGTGAAGTCATGACTTGCGTCCTGAATTGGGACACAAATGGTTAAAAAATTAATTGAGACACATACATATTGGTTGTCGACGACACAACTGTCAGTGTCCATGCTAGCTGGGCGAACAACAAATGTAGATTTACTGATTCTAGCATTAGATGTGCTGCTTCCACAAGTCAGTAAATCTACATTTGTTGTTCGCCCAGCTAGCATGGACACTGACAGTTGTGAATCTGATGCAGCCGAAGAGCTACTGCCCCCTTACCCGGGAAAGCACTGAACAACAGACAGGGACGTTGGACCATTTAACCTTTATTTAACTAAGCAAGTCAGTTAACCTGTTGCGTCGAGCCATCCCGGATCCGGGATCGTGAATACAGCCTCAAGCTCATTACCATAACACAACGTTAACTATTCATGAAAATCGCAAATGAAATGAAATTAATATGCTAGCTCTCAAGCTTAGCCTTTTGTTAACAACACTGTCATCTCAGATTTTCAAAATATGCTTCTCAACCATTGCAAAATAAGCATTTGTGTAAGAGCTAGCGCAGCTAGCGTAGCATTTAGCATTAGCATTAGCAGGCAACATTTTTACAAAAACCAGAAAATCATTCAAATAAAATCATTACCTTTGAAGAACTTCAGATGTTTTCAATGAGGAGACTCTCAGTTAGATAGCAAATGCTCCGTTTTTCCTGAAAGATCATTTGTTTAGGAGAAATTGCTCTGTTTGGTGCGTCACGTTTGGCTACCAAAAAAAAACGAAAATTCAGTCTTCAAAACGTCAAACTTTTTTCCAAATTAACTCCATAATATCGACTGAAACATGGCAAACGTTGTTTAGGACCAATCCTCAAGGTGTTTTTCACATATCTCTTCGATGATACATTGTTCGTGGAAATGTGCTTTCCCCTCTGAATCCCGGGAGAAAATGCCTGTGGCTGAAGATTACGCGCCGATTTACACAAAGGACACCGGGCGGACCCGTGGTAAATGTAGTCTCTTATGGCCAATCTTCCAATGATATGCCTACAAATACGTCACAATGCTGCAGACACCTTGGAGAAACGATAGGAAGGGCTGGCTCATTCCCGGCGCATTCACAGCCATATAAGGAGACAATAGAAAACAGAGCTTCGAAAATTCTGCCCATTTCCTGGTTAAAGTATCATCTTGGTTTCGCCTGTAGCATGAGTACTGTGGCACTCACAGATAATATCTTTGCAGTTTTGGAAACCTTAGAGTGTTTTCTTTCCAAAGCTGCCAATTATATGCATAGTCGAGCATCTTTTCATGACAAAATATTGCGCTTAAAGCGGGGATGTTTTTTATCCATAAATTAAAAGAGCGCCCCCTATATCCAAGAAGTTAAGAACAAATTCTTATTTTCAATGACGGCCTAGGAACAGTTAACTGCCTGTTCAGGAGTTTTTTGAGCGAGAATTAAGACGACTTTCGAGTAGTAAGACATGTATAAAGGCAACAGATACCATT
Source organism: Oncorhynchus tshawytscha (assembly GCF_018296145.1). Taxonomy (NCBI): domain Eukaryota; kingdom Metazoa; phylum Chordata; class Actinopteri; order Salmoniformes; family Salmonidae; genus Oncorhynchus; species Oncorhynchus tshawytscha. Next base: position 56,354,998 of record NC_056444.1, on the reverse strand, counting down.
TAATAAGAAGGGGCTAGAAGCGTCTTGTATTGTGTGCTACCGAGTGACTAGGACAGGCAAGCCCCATGCTATTGTGGAGGACTTAATTCTTCCTACTGCCGCGGATATGGCTGGGACAATGCTGGGGGAAAAGGCCCAAAAAACTACACAGACAATGTCTTCATCAAACAACACTGTTTCCCAACGCATCAGTGACATGGAGATGTTTTGAAATAATTACTACTTCGCATAAAAGCCAGTGAATACTATGTGTCACAGCTGGATGAGTCAACAGACTTGGCTGGCCTGGCACAGCTCCTGGTATACAGTTGAAGTCGGAAGTTTACATACACCTTAGCCAAATAACTTTAAACTCAGTTTTTCACAATTCCTGACATTTAATCCTAGTAAACATTCCCTATCTTATGTCAGTTAGGATCACCACTTTAAAAGAAGAATGTGAAATGTCAGAATAATAGTAGAGAGATTGATTTATTTCAGCTTTTATTTCTTTCATCACATTCCCAGTGGGGAATGTTAGTTAGTATTTGGTAGCATTGCCTTTAAATTGTTTAACTTGGGTCAAACATTTCGGGTAGCCTTCCACAAGTTTCCCACAATAAGTTGGGTGAATTTTGGCCCATTCCTCCTGACAGAGCTGGTGTAACTGAGTCAGGTTTGTAGGCCTCCTTGCTCGCACACGCTTTTTCAGTTCTGCCCACAACTTTTCTATGGGATTGAGGTCAGGGCTTTGTGATGGCCACTCCAATACCTTGACTTTGTTGTCCTTAAGCCATTTTGACACAAATTTGGAAGTATGCTTGTGGTCATTGTCCATTTGAAAGACCCATTTGCAACCAAGCTTTAACTTCCTAACTGATGTCTTGAGATGTTGCTTCAATATATCCACATAACTTTCCTTTCCTCATGATGCCATCTATTTTGTGAAGTGCACCAGTCCCTCCTGCAGCAAGCAAAGGTGTTCTTCGGCTCTTGCAAGCCTCCCCCTTTTTCCTCGAAACATAACAATGGTTATTATGGCCAAACAGTTCTATTTTTGTTTCATCAGAACAGAGGGCATTTCTCCAAAAAGCAGTTTTGGAGCAGTGGCTTCTTCCTTGCTGAGCAGCTTTTCAGGTTATGTCGATATAGGACTTGTTTGACTGTGGATATAGATACTTTTATACATGTTTCCTCCAGCATCTTCACAAGCTCCTTTGCTGTTGTTCAGGGATTGATTTGCACGTTTTGCACCAAAGTACGTTCATCTCTAGGAGACAGAACGCATCTCCTTGCTGTGCGGTATGACGGCTGCGTGGTCCCATGGTGTTTATAGTAAACTTCTGACCCACTGGAATTATGATACAGTGAATTATAAGTGAAATAATCAGTGTGTAAACAATTGTTGTAAAAAATTACTTGTGTCATGCACAAAGTAGATGTCCTAACTTACTTGCCAAAACTATAGTTTGTTAACATGAAATTTGTGGAGTGAAATTTGTAGAATGACTCTGACCTAGTTGTATGTAAACTTCTGACTTCAACTGTATGTCCATTACGTTTATGGGGGGTCAATTAACAAAGACATCCTCTTCTGCAAACCACTGGAAACCATTACAACAGGAGAGGATATTTTTAAAGTACTGGACAGCTTTGTGACATCCAATGGACTTTGGTGCTCAAGATGTGTTGGTATCTGTATTGATGGCGCAAAAGCCATGACAGGGAGATATAGTGTAGTGGTAACGCGCTTGCAAGCATTTGCTCCCGATACCACTTGGGTACACTGCAGCATCCACCGAGAGGCTCTTGCTGCCAAGGGAATGCCTGACCGCTTGAAAGACATTTTGTACACTACAGTGAAAGTGGTTAACTTTGTTAAAGCAAGGCCCCTGAACCCTCAGTATTTTCTGCACTATGCATTGGAATGGGCAGCGACCATGTAATGCTTTTACAACATACAGAAGTGCGCTGGTTATCAAGGTGCAAAGTATTGACACTTTTTTTAAGAGAGACAAGCTTAAAGTTTTCTTTACTGACCATAATTTTCACTTGTCTGACCGCTCGCATGTTGATCAATTTTTCACACAACTGGCCTATCTGGGTGATATTTTTCTCACCTGAATGATCTGAATCTAGGATTACAGGGACTCTCCACAACTATATTCAATGTGCAGGACAAGTTGGAGCTTTTCTCTGTCTGCATTAACAAGGACAACACACTGGTCTTTCCATCATTGTATGATTTCTTTGTGTGCAAATGAACTCAAACCAAAATTGTTGATTATTATTTGTGCCCTTGTCCTAGCTCTTTGTCACTTCCCATAAGCCGGGTTGTGACAAAGACTCACACTCATTCTTATGTTTAATAAATGTATCGTATAGTGTGTGTGTGTGGCAGGCTTACAATGATGGCAAAAAACAACATTTGAGAGTGCGCTGACCCTGGTGCTAAGGGGGTATGCAGCTGGAGGTTGAATGTTTGAAGGGGTACGGGACTATAAAAAGTTTGGGAAACACTGGATAAGATAGTAGCTGGGAGCTTGCGCAGTCTGATACTTGTGAAATTTCTTTATGACAGTTTGCAGTGGAACATAGAATTGCATGTACTTTCAAAAAAATTGGCGGTGCACTGCGAGCTACTGGTAGCTCTGATCAACCTGTTGGAGACCCCTGAGCTAGGCTAACTACAGTATCTTACTGGCTAGATAGAGCATAACTACATTGCTGGCCAGCTAACGTTAATTAAGTGTAAATGTGATGAGTACAGGGGCGTCTTCATTATGTTTATTCTGTAGAAAAAAAGTTTCTTAAACCTAATGAAACGGGGAAGGACCTTCCTGCATTTGTCCAATAGAAACTCTCGTTTTAGTTTTGCAACTGTTTGGCTAATGATTACACCCCTGGGGTTCTTGGTTGGTGAAGTGTACTTTTGATAATTGACTTATTCAAGTACGCTGTCGCTGGCTGTTGCGATCTACTCACCGTCAAACCACTCCCCCAAACCACTTCCTCTCACGTCGTGACCTAGGGCTGAATGATGTTCTATGAGCAGCCGTAGAGCGCCCTCTTCAGGCAACCATTATAATTGGCAGATAATATCAGTTCACCAGTTTATTGGTCAGGCTCTACTGGTTTGGTCTGGTTCAATCGTTTGATTCCCCTCTCATAGGTCCCTGCACCGGGCGCAAGCGCCACAACTCCCGCCCCTCGTCCAGTAACTCGGAGGAGGAGGGAAAGAGCGGCACACGAAGAGGGAGGCAGGCGGTCAAGATGAGGCCTAGAAAACTGTTTAAACCCAGTGAGAACGACATTTAATATATATATATTCTTTCAACAATATATGGTTTTCATTTTCACATAATTGGAGAACCAGTTCTCACTTCATAAAATAGCCCTTTATTCAACTAATTTCTCTTTCATTCAATTCTTTCCCTCCACTTCAGCAGCCAAGCCCAACCTCCACGCTCAGGCCCAGGCATGGGAGGAACAGAGCAGCTCTGACGAAGAGGAGGAAGAGGAGAAGAAAGGAAATGGAACAAAGGACAGGGCCTCGCTGGCAACCACGAAAATATATCACCACATCCAGAGCAGCAAGAGCGCTCGTGACACAGGTACAGCCATAGATTTGAATAGAACACTTAAATGTGATGCATTTCTATGGGTACAGCGATCTACAAAACCTTAGGACAAACAGCTCCACCTGCCCCCATGGTTTTCCAGAACAAGCTCTAGGTCTCACAAAAGGCACTGCTTTTGAATTCATAGTTATAGTAATGATTAGTCAAACCAACAGCTATATTTATCTTCAAGGTACAATATTCAAAAATCCTGGTTGCTAAAAGCCATTTCCTGGTTGCTAAAATTCTAATAGTTTGTCTAATTTCAGTTTGTGACAAAACAAGCAAGCATAGATAATCATTGTAGCATCTAAACCACTGAAATATATTTTCAATAACCAAAAATATTGTATTTTCATATGTTTGAAACTGGTGTACAAAACCGAAAGTAAAAGACGCAAAAACTAAACTTAAGAATGGGAAGCATAGAAATGGAGCACGTAGAACAGATATACTGCTTCTTAGACTTGCTTTCAATTAGAATGACAGGTCTATAACTCAGATTTCTAGGTGAATTTGATCAGGTCGCCCAAAGAGTTACATATTGCAGCTTTAACTCTGAGCAGTTTGGAGAAGGATGCACTTGCACATCCAGTAGATATGTGTGTGAGATGGGGTGGGTGCTATTGTTAGCATACTATTCCTCTTTATGTGTTTGTTCATGACTGCATGTGTGTGTATTCGTAACTGTATATGCCTACATTTGTGTGTTGTCCCTAGTCATGGACGTTTCTCCGGAGGGGGACCTGAGCCGGGTGGTGTCGTCCCACATGGTGACGTCATCCAGCTGGGAGGCCGACGTGGAGGCCGAGGTGGAGGGTGAGCTGGATCGCTCCCCTCACGACATGGGCAACATGTGTCGCCAGTTCAGCTCCGAGCTCCAGAGGAAATTCCAGGTTGCACCCATAGAAAATAGAATGCTTTTTTAACTTCCCGCTTTACTGCTATGGGTACACTCAATATGGCTTCTGGTCCACCCATCACTGACCCATTGACTTCAATGGGAAGGATATCTATTTATTTGGTTGGACACAAACTCACAGGAGGATATGTTTCTAAACGTTTTTACATTCATGTGGATACAACTATGATTACGGATAGTCCTGAATGATTTGTGAATAATAATGAGTGAGAAAGTTACAGATGCACAAATATCACCTCCAAGACATTGATTATAATGCCCTTTTAGTGTAAGAACTGTTTGTTGGGAGGGAGTTTTTGCCTTCCATGGTGGCATCAGCATGCAGTAAATTAATTAATAGTTAATCCAGGATTTTACAACTTAATGTTAGATTATTCCTTACCTTGAAAGTGGTCTCTGAGCCAGGAGAAACTGTAATCCAGCCACTACAATCTTCAGCTAACTTTAGCCACCACTAGCTAACAATCAATGGAAGTGAATGGGGCATGTGTTCAGTTGTTGAAATTTCCTCCTTTTCAAAATCTCCATATTTGGTTTGATGTCACTTAAAGGTGATTTGGCCTTTGTGAATAGGATTTTGTATTCTATGGGAGACCCTAAATATGTTCTACTTACCTCTGTTACGTGCGTCAGAATCGCTCCAGACGTATGGAGCTGTACACCAAGCAGTCTCTGAAGACCGTCCAGCAGCACGTCTCTTCCATCAGCATGAGAGTTCAAAACTACAGGTTAGTTAGTGTACACTAAATAGTGAACTGGCAACAGCAGGGTTGCTGACATCAATATCTCAGGTGCCACTGACTACCTATGTAACCTTGAGCAAGGCACTTTTAACCCTTTACCTGCCCCAGGGGAGCTGCTCTGCGGCTGACCCTGTGCTGCTCCCAGCCTGTTGTGTGTGGTGGGGCTGGGTACTGTGACAGCAAAAATTACCAAATGTCCATTGTCTCTGTATAATCGACCAATAAAGATTGCATTGTGTAGTATACAAGAATATGTCAATCTGTCAGAGATGCAATCTCTCTTGGTCTCCTCAATATCTCTCCCCTTCCTCCTCCCCCTGTCTGTGTGTGTAGGTCTCAGAAGCTGGAACAGGTCAGGGGTGTTCTGCTGAAGGAGATCAACAACTTGGAGGAGGACGAATCCACTCTAAAGAACATGGAGAAGGAACTGACTGTATAGGATTACTTACATTACATTGACATTGTAGTCATTTAGCAGATGCTCAGTTGGTCGCATGTATGTGGTGGAAACTGACCAGGGCCCTTATAATATGGATATCTGAGTTCCTTTTAAAATGGTAAATCAAACTAGCACAACGAATTTAACATTGTTAAACTCCTACATTAACAGTATTTAATAGTAAAAGGCCTCCCTGACAATGCAGTATACCGGTATTCCAACCCTTTCAGGTTTGGATTGTCTATGGGAAATCCTCCCATGCTTTAGTTGACTGTATGTTGATTTAATCAGTGTTATCAGTTCACTTCTCTCTCCTTAGACATACTGGAGGAAGCAGTCTGTGGCTTTCCATTCCTACCAGGAGAAAGAGACTAGAAGGTGTGTGTGTGTTTTTCTGCCACATTCAGGGAGTGAAAAGTCCCAGGTGGGAAAATGTTGTTCCCCCCCCCCGCTCAAACGGACACACTGCAAAGATTGCAATTTATCCTCTAGTCCTCCCCTGCTCCATTACAAAAGGACCACATAACACATTGTATCATTTTTTTTAACCTGGGGGAAATGAACTGTGACCAAAAATACATGTATCTCTGTTGTGAATGAGGCCGGATCTCTGTCTCAAAAGAACTGAGTTATTTGTTTCTCCTTGATGTGGTCATAGCATGACTATTCACATGATTGTTTAGAACTAAAGAAAAGTATCTCAAACTGGGTCAAAGTTCTTAAAAATTGTGCTAATTGCAATTTTCTACGTTGTAGAATAATAGTGAAGAAATCGAAACTATGAATAACACATATGGAATCATGTAGTAACCAAAAAAAGTGTTAAACAAATCAAAATATATTTTATATTTGAGATTCTTCAAAGTAGCCACCCTTTGCCTTGATGACAGCTTTACACACACTTGTCATTCTTTCAACCAGCTTCACCTGGAATACTTTTCCAACCGTCTTGAAGGAGTTCTCACATATGCTGAGCACTTTGTGGCTGCTTTTCCTTCACTCTGCGGTCCAACTCAATTGGGTTGAGGTTGGGTGATTGTGGAGGCCAGGTCATCTGATGTCACACTCCATCACTCTCCTTCTTGATCAAATAGCCCTTATACAGCATGGAGGTGGGTTGAGTCATTGTCCTGTTGATAAACAAATGATAGTTCCACTAAGCGCAAACCAGATGAGATGGCGTATCGCTGCAGAATGCTGTGGTAGTGGTGCTCATTAAGTTTGCCTTGAATTCTAAATAAATCACAGTGTCACCAGCAAAGCACCATCATACCTCCCACTCCATGCTTCACAGTGGGAACAACACATGCGGAGATCATCCGTCACCTACTTTGTGTCTCACAAAGACATGGAGGTTGGAACCAAAAATCTCAAATTTGGACTCATCAGACCGAAGGACAGATTTTCACAGGTCTAATGTCCATTGCTCGTGTTTCTTGGCCCAAGCAAGTCTCTTCTTATTGATGTCCTTTAGTAGTGTTTTCTTTGCAGCAATTTGACCATGAAGGTCTTATTCAAGCAGTCTCCTCTGAACAGTTGATGTTGAGATGTGTCTGTTACTTGAACTCTGTGAAGCATTTATTTGGGCTGCAATCTGAGGTACAATTAACTCTAATGAACATATCCTCTGCAGCTCTCATGTGGCGGTCCTCATGAGAGCCAGTTTCATAATAGCGCTTGATGGTTTTAGTGACTGCACTTGAAGAAACTTTCAAAGTTCTTGAAATTTTCCAGATTGACTGATCTTCATGTCTTAAAATGATGGACTGCTGTTCTTGCCATATTATGGTCTTTTACCAAATAGGGCTGTCTTCTGTATACCACCCCTACCTTGTCACAGTGCAACTGATTGGCTCAAATGCATTAAGAAGGAAAGACATTCCACAGATAACTTTTAACAAGGCACTACTGTTAAATGATATGCATTCCAGGAGACTACCTCATGAAGCTGGTTGAGAGAATGCCAAGAGTTTGCAAAGCTGTCATCAAGGCAAGAATAATATATATATTCTGAATATATTTTGATTTGTTTAACACTTTTGGTTACTACATTATTCCATATGTGTTATTTCATAATTTTGATATAATTTTGTATTTATTATACAATGTAGAAAATAGTAAAAAATAAAGAAAAACCCTGGAATTAGTAGGTGTGTCTACACTTTTGACTGGTACTGTATAAGGGTGTATATACAGTTAAAGTCAGAAGTTTACATACACCTTGCCCAAATACATTTAAACTCAGTTTTTCACAATTCCTGACATTTAATCCTATAAAGAATTTCCTGTCTTAAGTCAGTTAGGATCACCACTTTATTTTAAGAATGTGAAATGTCAGAATAATAGTAGAGAGAATGATTTATTTGAGCTTTTATTTCTTTCATCACATTCCCAGTGGGTCAGAAGTTTACGTACACTCAATTAGTATTTGGTAGCATTGCCTTTAAATTGTTTAACTTGGGTCAAACATTTCAGGGAGCCTTCCACAAGCTTCCCACAATAAGTTGGGTGAATTTTGGCCCATTCCTCCTGACAGAGCTGGTGTAGCTGAGTCAGGTTTGTAGGCCTCCTTGCTCGCACACGCTTTTTCAGTTCTGCCCACAATTTTTCTATGGGATTGAGGTCAGGGATTTGTGATGGCCACTCCAATACCTTGACTTTGTTGTCCTTAAGCCGTTTTTCCACAACTTTGGAAGTATGCTTGGGGTCATTGTCCATTTATTTGGAAGACCCATTTGCGACCAAGCTTTAACTTCCTGACTGATGTCTTGAGATGTTGCTTCAATATATCCACCAATATTTTCCTTTCCTCGTGATGCCATCTATTTTGTGAAGTGCACCAGTCCCTCCTGCAGCAAAGCACCCCCACAACATGATGCTGCCACCCCCGTATTTCACGGTTGGGATGGTGTTCTTCAGCTTGCAAGCGTTCCCCTTTTCCTCGAAACATAACATTGGTCATTATAGCCAAACAGTTATATTTTTGTTTCATCAGACCAGAGGACATTTCTCCAAAAAGTCTGATCTTTGTCCCCATGTGTAGTTGCAAACCGTAGTCTGGCTTAGTCACCCTCCTGCACTACCTGTTCACCCATGACTGCGTGGCCAAGCATGACTCCAACACCATCATTAAGTTTGCTGATGACAACAGTGGTAGGCCTGATCACCGACAACGATGAGACAGCCTATAGGGAGGAGGTCAGAGACCTGGCAGTGTGGTGCCAGGACAACAACCTCTCCCTCAATGTGAGCAAGACTAAAGGAGCTGATCGTGGACTATAGGAAAAGGAGGGCGGAACAGGCCCCCATTAACACCGACAGGGCTGAAGTGGAGCGGGTCAAGAGTTTCAAATTCCTTGGTGTCCACATCACCAATGAACTATCATGGTCCAAACAAACCAAGACAGTTGTGAAGAGGGCACAACAACACCTTTTCCCCCTCAGGAGACTGAAAGATTTAGCATGGGTACCCAGATCGTCAAAAGGTTCTACAGCTGGACCATCAGGAACATCCTGACCGGTTGCATCATCGCCTGGTATGGCAACTGCACAGCATCTAACCGTAACGCGCTACAGAGGGTAGGGCGTACGGCCCAGAACATCACTGGGGCCATGCTTCCTGACATCCAGGACTTACATACTAGGCAGTGTCAGAGGAAGGCCCCAAAAATTGTCAGACTCCAGTCACCCAAGTCATAGACTTTTCTCTGCTACTGTACGGCAAGCGGTACCGGAGCGCCAAGTCTAGGTTCAAATGGCTCCTTAACAGCTTCTACCCCCAAGCCATAAGACTGCTGCTGAACAATTAATCAAATGGCCACCCGAACATTTACATTGACCCCCCCCCTTTGTTTTTACACTGCTGGTACAATGTTTATTATCTATCCATAGTCACTTTACAAATGACCTCGACTAACCTTTACCCCCTGTATATAGCCTCATTGTTATGTAATTTTCTTGTTACTTTTTTAGATTTTTTTTTTACTTTAGTTTATTCAGTAAATATTTTCTTAACTCTTTTTCTTGAACTGCATTGTTGGTTAAGGGCTTGTAAATAAGCATTTCCCGGTGAGGTTGTTGTATTCGGTGCATGTGACAAGTGCAATTTGATATGATTTACTAGTTTGATGGTTGTAACAATCGCCCCATATTATCAAACTTATTTCATTTCAAACTTTACCGTTCTCTAGTATAGGCTACTTATCGTAATGAACGATATCAGCAAAATTCCTGCAATAAGTGATCAGTATGGTCAGTGTCAATCATTTTCAGTTTATTGTCCTAGTTCCAACCTGACTTCTCTACTTTAAACAATGCAACACCACTGTGAGGTCATGTCCCTGATACATTCATGTCCCTCATTGTTTTTTTATTATTTATGAACAACTGGTGTTTTTTTATTTACAATACAACAAAAACACACGTGATAGTGGTAAAGGTTTAGTATTTTTATATTTCATTTTCTCCTCCCTCTCTCTCCCACTCGCACGCTCTCTCTCACCCATGGCTCATTTGCTCTTTCGTGTGCTCTTCTTCACCTTTTCGTTCTTTGCCCTCCTCAGACTGCAGAGCCTCAAGAGTACCTTCCAGACCGATGTGTGTCACAGCCTGGAGTACGAGGAGAGGATCTTCACCTCTCAGGTGTGGATCATCCAAACTTTAGCGCTAGACTTCATCTACACTGTAGCCTCCTGCTTCATATAAACTGTAGCCCACTATGTTGATCATAAACACAACAATTCCATACAGCACAAGTACAGTGAATAGGGAAAGAGGAACAGCCGACCCACAAAATCTAAAGTACATGTCACCTTGTGTTTTGATCAACATGCATTCCTTATGTCTTACAGGCGTACCTGTTACAATGTTTTTTACCAGAAACTCAGCTCATCTGAGCTCAGTTTTAAGCAATAGGATTTCAGTCCTGTGTTGTGCAGTATGGCATTATGCTTATCCCCATTTTCTCTGCCGTGTGCCACTGTGAAGAGTTCAAACCTTAACAAATATTTGTTGTCACCCACTGTTTTCAGATGTGCCTGATGAGGAAAGACATGAAATCAGTTCAGGACAGACTCTTCAAGGAAATGGTTAGTGGAAATGACAGTTGTGACTAGGCAAGGCACTAAAAAACAATTAGACCCATGTCTCTTTCCACCGCACGGCATTAAATCCCCCTAAAAAAAAATCTGTCAGTTTAAGCTAGAGATGTGTTTCTTTGTAATGGATGCATCTCAGTTCACAACACGTTTGTCATACCATGAGACATCCCGAAAATTGTCTGTAGTGTCCGAACAGGTTCGGCCCACAAACTATTGTGACCCCTATGGAAAGATGAGGCTCTTACGACCCCCACAAGAGTCTTGGGACTTGTCTGAAGTCGGTACAGCTGATATGCCAACTTCTGTCTGTAGCGTCCAAACAGTTTGGGTTACACACTAATATGACCCCTCTGTGGAAAGGTGAGACTCTCACGAACACGTCGATTGTTTTGCTCTAGGATGCCCACAGGCCTCACAAGACTCGTCTGAAGGTTACCCGGCACCAGTTGAAAAAATGAAAGAAAATCTGGAGACTGTTTAGTGCCACAAATAAGGGGTTAAATACATGTAGAAAATAAAATATATATATACACTTCAGAACAAACTTCCTTCAGATTTTGGTGGGGGACAATCTGTTATTCAATCCGTTTGTATGGGCTAATAGCAGTAAGGCCAAAAATATATTTTTTTATAAAATATACTTTTTTATATACTTCTAGGGGTCTTAAAATTAAAAATCAATTAGCTAAATTATGTCCTTCAATTTTAGGAGAACCCCCCAGCTTAGATTTATGGGATATTAAAGAGGTCCCTCTTTTGAAAGTCCTACTCAAGTGCTACCTTTTATTAGCGCAGACTGAGACTGCATCCCCTGAGATGTTGCAAGTGTATTTGAGGGCTGTGTTTTTGTGTGTCTCTCCTCAGCAAGACGAGGAGATAATGAGTGTGAGGAGAGGACTACAGGCTCTTTTCCTGCCAGAGGGTCCAAGATTTTAAACCCAAATCAAGTACCTCTGCACATTTATAAGATATGTTTGTGTTCTGTGAAGTTTGCCCGTCATTCTACGTTAGCTGTAATCAAATTTAATATATTAAGCATAAGTTAAAGAAATATATATACATGCCTTATTTAAATTATCAAATGTGAATTTATATTAACATTTATCAGATCATTTTTGTATTTTTGCAGTGATGTTTGACACTAATAACTTTTTATAGTTTTAACTGTCTCTCCGTAAGAGTAGTATTTTCAATATAAATAATGCATTTCTGTGAACTTTGTTTGAATGGCATTTTATCTGTACAAGGTTGCCTGCTATTTGTTTGCTGTTAAGGTTGCCTAAGTTTATTAAACTTTTTAAAACAAAAATGTGTATTCAGAGAAACCATAATGTACCTTACTTGGCATGGAAAGATGAAAGCAGTATGTCAACATATTCAAGTTATTCTTATGGACAAATATCAATTTCAGAATCGGTTATTATGCTCTACAGTGCATTTGGAAAGTAATCAAACCCCTTGACCTTTTCCAAATTTTGTTACGTTACAACCTTATTCTAAAATGGATTAAATAAATTTAAAAAGTCCTCAATCTACACACAATCGCCCATAATGACAAAGCAAAAACTTGTTTTTAGAATTTTTTGCACATTACAAATAAAAAACATACCTCATTTACATAAGCACTAAGACTCTTTGCTATGAGACTGGAAATTGAGCTCAGGTGCATCCTGTTTCTATTGATCATCCTTGAGACGTTTCTAGAACTTGAATGGAGTCCACCTGTGGTAAATTCAATTGATTGGACATGATTTGTAAAAGGCACACACCGGTCTATATAAGGTTCCACAGTTGGGAGTGCATGTCAGAGCAAAATCCAAGCCACGAGCTCAAATTAATTGTCCATAGATCTCCGAGGCAAGATTGTGCCGAGGCACAGATCTGGGGAAGGGTACCAAAACAATTATGCAGCATTGAAGGTCCCCAAGAACACAGTGGCCTCCATCATTCTTAAATGGAAAATGTTTGGAACCACCAAGACTTCCTAGAGCTGGCCGCCCGGCCAAACTGAGCGGGGGAGAAAGGCCTTGGTTCAGGGAGGTGACCAAGAACCCAATGGTCACTCGGACAGAGCCCCAGAGTTCCTCTGTGGAGATGGAAGAACCTTCCAGAAGGACAACCATTTCTGCAGCACTCCCAACAAATCAGTCCTTCATGGTAGACTGGCCAGACGGTAAAAGACATGACAGCCCACTTGGAATTTGCCAAAAATGCACTTAAAGTACTCTCAGACCATAAGAAACAAGATTCTCTGGTCTGATGAAACCAAGATTGCCGATTTTCACGTCTGGAGGAAACCTTGCACCATCCCTACGTCGAAGCATGGTGGCGGCAGCTTCATGCTGTGGGGATGTTTTTCAGCGGCAGGGACTTGGAGACTAGTCAGGATTGAGGGAAAGATTAACAGAGCAGAGCACAGAGAGATACTTGATGAAAACCTGCACCAGAGTGCTCAGGACCTCAGACTGGGGCATAAGTTCACCTTCCAACATGACAACGACCCTAAGCACACAGCCAAGACAACACAGGAGTGGCTTCAGGACAGTCTCCGAATGTCCTTGAGTGGCCCAGCCAGAGCCCGGACTTGAACTTTATCAAACATCTCTAGAGAGACCTGAAAATAGCTGTGCAGCGAGCCTCCCCTTCCAACCTGACAGAGCTTGAGAAGATCTGCAGAGAAGTGGAGAAACTACCCAAATACAACTGTGCCAAGCTTGTAACGTCATATCCAAGAAGACGCAAGGCTGTAATCGTTGCCAAAGGTGCTTCAACAAAGTACTGAGTAAAGGGTCTGAATACTTATGTAAATGTGATATTTCCGTTTTTTTAAATACATTTTCAAACATGTCTAAAAACCTGTTTTTGCTTTGTCACTGAGGTATTGTGTGTAGATTGATGAGGGAAAACAAACATTTAATCCATTTTAGAATAAGGCTGTAACAATGTGGAAAAATTCAAGTGGTCTGAATACTTTCCGAATGCGCTGTATGTTAGGGCTCACCAAACCTGTTCCTGGAGAGCTACCCTCATGTGGGTTTTCGCTCCAACCACAGTTGTAACTAACCTGATTCAGCTTATGGGTCTTTCTATAAACGAGGGTACCAGTGAGCATTTCTTGTAGTGAACATCTGTTTGGAGCTGTTAAAGTCATTAATAATAATTAGCCTTTTTTTCACATGAATACATTTAGGATATAAAAGGGGGGACATAGATACATTCAACATAATTAATGAGTTGAATCACCCATGTTTAAACCCTTTCTCATGCTTGGAGTCTTCATAAAACACTACCTTTCTTTCCTTAGATTTATGATACTGCTGTTTCTCATATCATATACTAAGCATTTATCAAGTTAATTTACACATTGAATTTGATCCTGTAAAATTCCTGAATATTGCTGTTGGACTCTTGTATGGAGATCTCGGAAGTGCACTTACCTCGTAATGTTTCGTATCTCCCTATGTTACGGTGTGAAAACAGTTTATGGGCACACATATCCCAAATAATGTATGGATTGCAAAATCTAATGCTTCTAACAGAAAGACCAACTTTAACCAGATTAATCAAATAATGCATAATAGTTATTTGATGCCCATTAGATGTCTAGCTATTTAGTTACGTGGGGAAAGGATTTTCTGAATGACAGTCGAGCAGGTGTGATACTGCACACGATTGAACAGCAACCAAAGTGCGGGAATTAATGTTGATCTGGAGAATTAACAAAACATTTGTCTGTTACGGTAGTCAAGATAATTAGCCTATGTCATGGACAACATTGTCAAGATTCCTGAGGTAAGATTACGGTTCATGTAAATTTAGATTTTGTTTTCCAAATTAAAATGGAGCAATCGGAACATGAAAACAGCTTCTTTATTCATTTTTTAATTGAAATATTAAAGGCTTGTTTTTTGTTTTTCTATAGAAAACCCCCAAAACAACTTGATATTTAGATTTTCACATGGGTGGGGTTAAATGTGGAATACATGTCATTGGTTAAGTGCACAGCCAACACTTTCTGTCCTTTCAAAGTAGGAGTTCACCCTTCTAACACCATTCTATGAATCTTAATTAATCGAGCTCAAGTGCCAAAATAAGGTATGATTTCTTCAATTCTGCGTAAGATTTAGTGTGACTGCTGTTACAGTAAATGGTTAGCTGACTGGTATATCCTAGGTATCTAACAAACCATTGCTAATCTTGTTCAATGATGCCATGCAGCCAAAACAACAGTATCTATTGCTAGACTAGAGATATTCCCATAGCTATAGTTAGTCAGTGGTTGCACATCTAACTAGCTGGAATTAAGGGTGTGAATAGTAGACATGTTAAATATATCCTTTCACTGTATACAGCAGGTCTTCAGCTACTCAGAACTGTCTGATTAGCCTGATAGGGTGCGTCCAGCTTGCACCTGTGCAAATCCGTGTGTATAGAAATGGAATGAAAAATCCAACCAATGCCTCAAGTCGTGCAGTAGATCCACCACATACCCGGAGGATTGTGGGGTCCTGTCCAGGATCAGCCCCTACCCCTAGACACTTGTGGAGATCTGAGAGGATTGGACAGGTGTCAGCAATACCGCTAAAATTCCACCAAGCCTTTTAGAGGGTAAGGTGCAGCTCTCACCATGTCACCACCCATCAATCCCTCTCAGATCTCCACAAGTGTCTAGACTCTGGGCAGTAGGGGCTAGGGGTTGTTTCTGGGAAGGCCATGAGTATTATGGTAGTGCGATCAGTCAGTCTGGCACGGTATAACATTGTTAAAGGGGCAGTGCAGTTAAAAAGGTGATTTTCCAGTTTTTTTTAATGATATTTCCACACACAACATGAGGTAGGGCCAGGTTGATATTAGAATCGCAATGTTTTTCCATGGCAAAAATTCAAACACTGAGCAGAGCAAACTCTTTAGTCCGTTAAAAATCTGCTGTATGTAAAATAGTGTGCTATTGCTAGTAAAATAAATAAATGTGACTGGATGACAACATAATGTTTGTTTCCAACATTAGGGCTGTTTTCCTAAAGAAGTTAAATTCGCTAAGTGTTTTGATTCCTTGCCACGATACAAACGAGTATCGCGATACTGGTATCGTTCCGGCCCTACTATAAGGTCAA
Source organism: Oncorhynchus tshawytscha (assembly GCF_018296145.1). Lineage (NCBI taxonomy): Eukaryota > Metazoa > Chordata > Actinopteri > Salmoniformes > Salmonidae > Oncorhynchus > Oncorhynchus tshawytscha. The sequence goes on along the minus strand of NC_056444.1, from coordinate 56,339,082 downwards.
AATAACACTGAAATTGAGAAAATTATAATGTTCAGGTGGTATGGAAATTTTGGCCCACATGTTGTCACAACAATGTGATCTGAATATAATAGACCAATGACTGTTCATCTGGGTAAGGGGGTGGGCTCTTGACCATCCTATCAGCCAATCAGGGCTGTGTATGTAAATATCTTAATGTGTTTCCTAATGCGCACATGATCAGACTGAGCATTTCAAGGGCCAAAGGAGTCTCAGGGAAGTTACTCAGATAATTTATTTTCATTAAATCATTTATTAGACATACAGTGATGATTTAAAAAATAAAATAACAAAGACTGCATGGGGGCTTCAATGGCTGTCAAATACTTACTTCCTCTGTCCTTGGGAAAATATAAATTGCATATCAAATCAAATTGTATTTGTCACATGCGCTGAATACAACAGGTGTACAGTGAAATGCTTATTTACAAGCCCTTAACTTCTTATGGCTGAAGGGGCAGTATTGAGAAGCTTGGATGAAAAGGTGCCCAGAGTAAACTGCCTGCTCCTCAGTCCTAGTTGCTTATATATATATATATATACTGCTCCAAAAAATAAAGGGAACACTAAAATAACACATCCTAGATCTCAATGAATGAAATATTCTTATTAAATACTTTTTTCTTTACATAGTTGAATGTGCTGACAATCACACAAAAATTATCAATGGAAATCAAATTTATCAACCCATGGAGGTCTGGATTTGGAGTCACACTCAAAATTAACGTGGAAAACCACACTACAAGCTGATCCAACTTTGATGTAATGTCCTTAAAACAAGTCAAAATGAGGCCCCCACGTGCCTGTATGACCTCCCTACAACGCCTGGGCATGCTCCTGATGAGGTGGCGGATGGTCTCCTGAGGGATCTCCCAGACCTGGACTAAAGCATCCGTCAACTCCTGGACAGTCTGTGGTGGTGGATGGAGCGAGACATGATGTTCCAGATGTGCTCAATTGGATTCAGGTCTGGGGAACGGGCGGGCCAGTCCATAGCATCAATGCCTTCCTCTTGCAGGAACTGATGACACACTCCAGCCACATGAGGTCTAGCATTGTCTTGCATTAGGAGGAATCCAGGGCCAACCGCACCAGCATATGGTCTCACAAGGGGTCTGAGGATCTCATCTCGGTACCTAATGGCAGTCAGGCTACCTCTGGCGAGCACATGGAGGGCTGTGCGGCCCCCCAAAGAAATGCCACCCCACACCATGACTGACCCACCGCCAAACCGGTCATGCTGGAGGATGTTGCAGGCAGCAGAACGTTCTCCACGGCGTCTCCAGACTCTGTCACGTGCTCAGTGTGAACCGGCTTTCATCTGTGAAGAGCACAGGGCGCCAGTGGCGAATTTGCCAATCTTGGTGTTCTCTGGCAAATGCCAATGTCCTGCACGGTGTTGGGCTGTAAGCACAACCCCCACCTGTGGACGTCAGGCCCTCTACCACCCTCATGGAGTCTGTTTCTGACCGTTTGAGCAGACACATGCACATTTGTGGCCTGCTGGAGATCATTTTGCAGGGCTCTGGCAGTGCTCCTCCTGCTCCTCCTTGCACAAAGGCGGAGGTAGCGATCCTGCTGCTGGGTTGTTGCCCTCCTACGGCCTCCTCCACGTCTCCTGATGTACTGGCTTGTCTCCTGGTAGCGCCTCCATGCTCTGGACACTATGCTGACAGACACAGCAAACCTTCTTGCCACAGCTCGCATTGATGTGCCATCCTGGATGAGCTGCACTACCTGAGCCACTTGTGTGGGTTGTAGACTCCGTCTCATGCTACCACTAGAGTGAAAGCACCGCCAGCATTCAAAAGTGACCAAAACATCAGCCAGGAAGCATAGGAACTGAGAAGTGGTCTGTGGTCATCACCTGCAGAACCACTCCTTTATTGGGGGTGTCTTGCTAATTGCCTGTAATTTCCACCTGTTGTCTATTCCATTTGCACAACAGCATGTGAAATTTGTCAATCAGTGTTGCTTCCTAAGTGGACAGTTTGATTTCACAGAAGTGTGATTGACTTGGAGTTACATTGTGTTGTTTAAGTGTTCCCTTTATTTTTTTGAGCAGTAATATATATATATATATATATATTATTAGTATATTTGGATAGAAAACACTCTGAAGTTTCTAAAACTGTTTGAATGATGTCTGAGTATAACATAACTCATAAGGCAGGCAAAAACCTGAGAAAAAAATCCAACCAGGAAGTGGGAAATTGAGGTTGGTCGATTTTCAACTCAGCCCCTATTGAAGTTACAGTGGGATATTGGTAATCTTGCACTTCAAGGCTTCCACTAGATGTCAACGTCTTTAGAAACTTGTTTGAGGCTTCTACTGTGAAGTGGGCCAAATGAGAGTGGATTAAGTCAGAGGTCTGCCAGCAGTCACACGCTGGTCACACGCATTTCACGAGAGGTATCTCCCGTTCCTTTGCTTTTCTGAAGAGAGAGGAATTCTCCGGTTGGAATATTATTGAGGATTTATGTTAAAAACATCCTAAAGATTGATTCCATACATCGTTTGACAGGTTTCTACGGTCTGTAACGGAACTTTTTGGACATTGTCTGCAACTAGTGAACGCGCTTCGTGAGTTTTGATGTTTACCAAACGCGCTAACTAAAGTAGCTATTTGGACATAAATTATGGACATTATCAAATAAATCAAACATTTGTGGGCCTGGGATTCCTGGGAGTGCATTCTGATGAAGATCAAAGGTAAGTGAATATTTATAATGTTATTTCTGACTTCTGTTGACTCCAACATGGCAGATATATGCATTTGTTCTCTGAGCGCTGTTCTCAGATTATAGCATGGTTTGCTTTTTCCGTAAAGCTTTTTTGAAATCTGACACAGTGGTTGCATTAAGGAGAAGTATATCTTTAATTCCATGTAGAACACTTGTATTTTCATCAACATTTATGATGAGTAATTTCTGTAAATTGTTGTTGCGCTCTGCAAATTCACCCGATGTTTTTGGAACTTCTGAACATAACGCGCCCAATGTATACTGAGATTTTTTGATATAAATATGAACAAAACATACATGTATTGTGTAACATGAAGTCCCATGAGTGTCATCTGATAAAATGAATCACTAGCCTTTTGATCTTCATCTCTATTTGTGCTTTTTGTGACTCCTCTCTTTGGCTGGAAAAATGGCTGTGTTTTTTGTGGCTTGGCTCTGACCTAACATAATAATTTGTGGTGCTTTTGCTGTAAAGCCAATGTGAAATCGGACACTTGTGGAATTAACAAGATTACCTTTAAAATGGTATAAAATACTTGTATGCTTGAGGAATTTTATTATGAGATCTGTTGTTTTGAATTTGGCGCCCAGCACTTTCACTGGCTGTTGTCATATCGATCCTGTTAACGGGATTGCAGCCCTAAGATGTTTCTAACCATCAATTCCGTGTTAAGAAAATATATATTTTTAAATGAGATAAGAATAACAAATGATTAAAGAATAGCAGTAAATAACAATAGTGGGGCTATATATAGGTGGTACCGGTACAGAGTCAATGTGCAGCTGCACATTGTGCAGGGGTGTTGAGGTAATATGTACGTGCTTTCCGTTCGTCCCATTTATTTTCCAGCGATTGAACGTTAGCTAGCAGGACGGAAGGCAAGGGCAGATTAGCCACTCGTCGCCTGCTCCTCACAAGGCACTGATAGCTCTCTGCGAAATCTGTTTCCTTCTCCTACGAATAACGGGGATCTGGGCCTGGTCGGGTTTCTGTATTATATCCCTCCCTCCAGTTTGAGGTGAGCAATCGCAGTTCCGATGTCCAGAAGCTCTTTTCGGTCATAAGAGACGGTAGCAGCGACATTATGTACAAAACAAGTTACGAGCAATGCAAAAAATAGCATTGTTGGTTAAGACGGTTAATAAGACGGCAGCCTTCCCTCCAGCGCAATCACATTTCATTGATTCGTCACATCCGTTGTCAACCCATTGGATGAGATGGTCAGCAGTCCTTCCACGCTCACCTTCTTATCCAATGGGTTTTGAGACAGTTGAGGATAGAGGACGTGAGGAATCAAGGAAATGCAATTGAGATTCTCCCCTTCTTTCGCCCATTCCTCACCTCCCTCTCACAGCACATTGGGGGAGAGGAGTGAAGGTTCCTCCCCATAGGCTACAATGCACTTAAGGCGAGACAAGCAGTGGAGGAAACAAGGACAAAGGAAGCAATAATTTGACAGCTAGTTTTCAAACACACACACACAATGCTTGAAGGGTTTACTGATTATAATGATTATTATTGTCAATGATTTGACAGAACCCATTGTATTAGTATATGATATTATATCAACTACTAAAACATAAAAATGCTGTTTATCTTTTTAATTCTTCAGGAATGTTTAGCATGGCTATAAATGATAGAGAAGTTGACTAAAGAAACGTTCAGTGTCCATGTTTCTTGTGACATGTAGATGTTTTGTTGTTGCTAGGTGGAGTTATGGTTTTATTGTGCCTACCTAGACATTTATTCCTGTAACTACCCGTGAAGCTGCAAGAAAATCGTATATCAAACCATTGACATTTTTACCCTGATGTCACATATTGGCCCCTATATTTCTAGAAAGACCCTTATCAACTCGGTAATTATTAGGGTTGGAGCGAAAACCTACAGGACGGTAGCTCTCCAGGAAAAGGGTTGGAGAGCCCTGCTGTATATTATCTCATATTGCCTGTCAGACCCATGAATCTCACATTCACTCTGCTTACTACGGTATCTTGCTACTTTCTGAGCAATACAAAGGGGAAGGCTGGATTGAGGCTTTTACCTGTTCAGCTACCTAGCAATCTGTTTATTAATACTTTAAAAAAAATGGTGATTACCAAAAATAAGATGCATACATTGTTTTTTGAAGACCTTGTATTTTGAAGACAAGTAGTGCTTACAAAGGTTCTCTCTTGAGTGAAAACATTGACAGTCCGGTTCAGATTGACAGATACAGTTGGTACGAAATTCACCCACGGCCGACCACACAGTCCCCCCCTTCCCCCCATCCTCCTCAAGTGACACGTTATTAAAAAAAAAAAAAAAGGTGAAGCTGGTCACATGCACAACGTCATCTTCCCTGTACGCATTCAACCACATTCTCAAAGGAGTCAGTTTGAAAAAACACGCACACACAGGCATTGTTCTTCCCTCAGCTCCATCTTAACCGACGGGCAGATAGACGGAGTCCGAGTTCGAGGTTCTGTCTTTAGTCTTCTTCCTCCAGTCAGCTCCCACGTTGGAGACACAGCCTCCGGGATTCACTGTCACACCCCCAAACATCACCGTCTGTCCACCTCTCCTCGACGAAACCTCGGGGCGCGCTGGAGGAATTGAGGACACCCTGCAGAGAAAGGAATGGGCTCTGGAAGAATGTCCTCCGGGCTCCGGCAGTTTCTAACCGCCACCGACGCAGCAACCGAAAATTCTAGGCTCAGCATTATTTCTTCACAGAAGAAACACCCCTTCGTATTCACGGCCTGTGGAACCTACAAAAGGAGAGGGAGGTGAAAGAGTGAAGGGGGGTGATCGTGAGCACAGAAGGTGCCTTTGTAATCACTCCAGTTATGATTACAGCTATTCATCAATCTTGGGCTATTTTTAGCACAGCTTTGTGTGCCGGGTGAGTGGGGCCGCTCTCCTTAGGTCACTCACAAATTGACTAGAGGATCTTCGTTTACCGCACATGCTTAATTGGGGACAGACAGCATTTGTCATTTCTCTTGCCAATATCAGGCCCACGGGAAGGTAAGCAAGGACTCCCCTCCTCCCCCTTTTAAGCATGCACATCGATCTTTAGCTCTGTGGATCTTTTCTGGGGAGCTAAAAATAGAGGCAGCCGCAGCAGAGAATAGAAGCAATCACACCCACTTACCTTGTGAGGTGCTTGCTCGAGGCGTGCACCTCCATCTCGGTGCTTTTGAATTCGTTCAACTCCTTTCGGATAGCCGCCTGTGGAGGAATACAACGAGCGTTAGACTAGAGAGCATCCTTTAAGCGGAGACGGACATCGCACATTGACCCACGAAAATTGTCACGTAGCTTGAGAGAGTAGTAAAAAGAAAATACGACAAGGTCTTAGCCATAACAGTGAGACATGCTGGCGCTATGGAGGTGGTAGCAAGGACAACGATGTGCTTTCACAGTTCCAGAACTCAATGCTTTTAGGCCTTTAATAAATAGGCCCTACATCACAACATGCTCTGATAAGGGTATGTGCCAGTCACTTTAAGTGGTGAATGTGAAATGGAAGAGATGCTGCAGAAGGGTTCCTTGTTTTTGACACCAATGACACGCACCTTATCGGCTGCAGAGAGCCTGGTCCAGGGCTTGTCTGCTCTTCGGTCGTAATCCTGAGCTTTGGCCACCTCTACATAGTCACTGAAACGGATGAGAATCTTTCGGTCCCGTAGCTCGTCAACTGTGGGCCGCTGATTGAGCTGAAATACACCATTGGGAACAGAGAGGCATTGGTATGAATGAGTACAGTCATTTGACAGGCACGTGTTTGGTTGAATAAGGACTACATTAGCTACCCATGTTTGACTTTTTCCTGTATTCATTTGTGATTTTGCATCAAAATGCTGCTCCCAGAAAAGTAACGATTTTGCCATACAAGGTCTTTTAGGACCAATGTACATATTTTTATGTTCTTATCCAGAGCAAAATAAATATGTATCTAGTGCACAGCATGAGTTTAACACAAAATATACAAACAGAACAAGTACTAGTCAGAAGAAATAAATCTGTCAGCAGGTTGCATTACTGTAATATTACACTAATAATACTAGAGTAATTAATTAGTATAATAATGGTGTAACATACCTTTCTGTTGAGCCGCTGTTTGATCTCCCTCCTCTCTTCTTGTTCTGTCTGGTCATTTCTCTCTAAACCAAGGAGAAGAAAATAATTAGTGATATGACAAAGACACTGATAAGAACACTTGAGAGGTTGGAAAACACATTTCCCAATAATGATGTCACTTGTTTTAATCACTGTTTTCCCTCTAATCCACATAACAGTGATATCACTGTTTGACCCTAAACCTTATCTACTGGTGAAAGAGTGTCCCACTGTGTTCCACTCTGACTCTAGAGACACAGATTAGGCTTCAGACATTACGAATGAAGTCTAATCCATGGGGATATATTTGAAAGTTTAAAACATAATTCCTTACAGGAGTGTGAATCTTGTTCCACTGAGGGTCAGATCCAGATCCTAATAAAATTGTCTCCTGAGAATGCCATCACCAACATTTTGGCCAACATCAAGTTGGGTTATGTATGTTCGGCCTCCTGAATTTTACATGAGTGAATGTATTTATCATAATACATTTATGTAGGCTTATTGTCTACCTTGGTAGATTTATTCAGAAATTGTGCATGAATTTCACATAGCTTAATGAAAAAAAAAATGTATATATATATATAAAAATAGCAGATATTAAAATAATTTTACAACTCACGTTTTAGGATATTCCGACTCTCCAACTCTTCCACATTTGGTCTCTGGCTGAGTCTCCTGCGAAAAAACACCAGAACCACGTTCTGAACCATTTTCGATTCAAGCTTCGTCAACATCAAAGAAGTAACTTTTAAACCAAGTCCGCCGGATCAATTCTTCTCAATGTAGTCGTTCTATCGGGAAACTCCCTGTCTTTCCATCTCGCGTCTAGACCCCGACTATGATGCTTTGGTAGAGACACTCCCCACATCTGGAATACCCACAGACGTGCAATTTTTGGTATTTTCCGTTATACTACTGTTGAGCTCTGGCTGCCTTATACTATTGTCTCAAATCTTTAAATAATATAGAGAGACTAGGAACTCTACTGTCATCTGCTGTTTCCTGTGCAGCTGCTCGCTTCACTGTCATCCCTTGCAGTCTACGCGACACAGACACGCAGCAACCTTTTTGAACTGGGTCGTGATGTGCTACTCAGACTGCCTCCTTTTTCCGACTGCATGCATAATTTGTTGTCAGGAGGAGGTGCATACGAGATTTCCGCTTAAGGTATCCCCCATTGCTATTCAGACAATTACATTTCTCATTATCACAAAGCTGCTTCTTTTTTTACAATTTACCTACAGTAAAATAGGTTACAATTACCCTATCTTGACTCGCCTATCAAAATGTACTTCTGACATTGGTAGCTACACATCTATATCACAAACTGGTAATTAAACAATCCAATTATTTTATTTAATAATGATTGCATATGAATAAGATCATACAATAGAAAATAATAACTCATTCACGTTTGCGTATACCTCACTATCAACGCTTCAAACAATCCACATAAACCAAAATGGCTTTGGAGTCACCTGTGCAAGGGAACGTTTCAAAGACTTTAATATCAATAATAGATAGGGGTCAGCTCCACACAGCATGGGTCAAACCCACCGCCCGAAAGATGAAGGTATCAAGACAGAGGGCACCGCAGAACCTCACAGCACGCCTTGCCCCAGATCACCTTCAAAAGTCCAACGCTCTGAATGAGGACCAAAGTCAGGTCACGCACCCTGAAGCCACACGCGTTGACCTTGCCACGTGCTGCTCACTACATCTGAAATGATGAAGGTGCTGGAACCTTAACATTTATAAGCAAAGTATGCTAATGGTGTATGCTAATAATGCAATGCAAATATACAGAGTAATCATGCTTGTATTCAAGAAAATGACAAACGTGTTTAATAGGATCATTACTAGATGATGAAATGTAGGTTATGAAATCTATATGCTAGATTGAGTTATGAGGTAGGCTAAGTCAGTTGTGCATTTATAGACCTACATCATTAATACATTGATGAGAATCAATAGGTATATCAATAATTTAAATTACATTTAAAACAGAAGGAAATCTTAGACTTGCGACTAGTAATAACTGCAGAATAATTCATTAATTTGATAAGTTTCCCTTTGTCCGATAGATACATTTTCCAAGGAAAAATAATATTAGCCCATGTTGTGTATTTTTTGAGATCATGCTCAGAATGCACAAGTTACAAAGTGCCTGTGTTTAATATCTAGGGCTACTATGTATTCAATAAATTGTATTGTAGCCTACATTAATTTATGTAAAGTTTTGTCACGGATCTTCCCACTTCATATCAAGCTTGTTTTGTCTAAGACATTTATTTTTGAACATGTCGGTCTACTTTCCAATCACCAAAAAAGGCACTTCACAACACAAGAGCCATCATCTATATCCCACATCTGCCAGTCCAGTGCGAGTGAATGAGAAAGGCATTCCAACAGATGTGGTGGCATAAAATTTTCAACAGATGAAATGGAGAATCACTCTCAAAGCCCCAATGGATGCTATATCACCATGATATTGACCTGGTCGTTGGGTTGCTTAGCAACACGTTTCTCATGGAAATCTAATACAATGGATTCTTCCCAGGGAACCCTTACTACAGTACACCTCAGCAACCCACCAGTGGGTATTATGTTGCAATGTAGGCCTGCCTAATCATAGCTGTGTGTATGTGTAGATTAGAACATTTACTTTTCTTGGCAACAAATAATATCTTAACTTGGGGGATTTGGAAAAGGTAAAGTCAAGAGACAGAGGGGCTCATACAAATATTTATGTTTTGATGTTTCTTACCCTATAATTATATAGGCCTATATTGACTGAAGGACAGCTGTCTAAAATACAATACAGTTGAGATATTCTGTTTTTCTTGAACATAGAACATGAGATGAATACCCAGTGTATGCTGCAGGTGTATAAGGTAGCCTACCCACTGTCCTACAATGACAGAATTTACAAACACTGTGGCCTGGATTCAATTGGGCATTTTTGACAGATGTTCGCAGAGATCGCATGGTAAATGCTGCGCATGTTGGCTTAAGCCTAAATTACCTTTAACTAGTGCCTACTACACAGCTGCCAATGTTCCTTTTAAAAAGGTTCCCATTAGATAAGCCACAGCCAAAATTGGCTATACCGTAAAAAATAAATAAAAAGATTTTAAGATCAGATTGTAGTAATACGTGGGTTTATGACTAGTGATGACCCCTTTTAAAGGCCTTTTTTCCCCAAACACTCAGAGATCGCATTCATTTACGCACTGAAGCGTAAGTTACCATTAAAAAGGTCCATAGTGAGCTGTCCTGTAACCCGTTTGGATTGAATCCTTAGTAGTATAACATATAGCCTATAACATACTACTAGGATAAATATAAAGCCATGCTAGTCGTGCCCGGAAAGAAAAGGAAAGTCAACTTTGAGTAGGCGGTTAAAGCAGGCATTAGGTCTCTTTTATCCTTCAACCACAAATTGACAGCCAGACTGCAGTGAGCAGTCACAGTAACCCAGCTCTCCGCAAAACACATCTTTTGCTGGCCCAGAGTCTGGTCAAGCGTGTAACGCTCTCGCTTCTCTAACCATATAGGCCTGATTCCCCTGCAGCGGGGATCCCGGTTCTATCCCGGCATAAACGCTACTCATTTCTGCCTTATATTTTGTCTCCCTGCTTCTCTCCCATCCTGTCATAAAAATAGGAATGAGTTTGGAATTCCACTCTCCTTCAAAATAAAAAAACATCTGCATTCTGGCCTACTGTATATTGCACTTTCCCCACCATCATTTTGCAGAGAGAGAGAGAGAGACAGAGAGACACACAAAGAGAGAGAGAGACAGAGAGACAGACAGAGACAGAGAGACAGAGAGAGATGCACCGGGATGCATTATTCAATAGTATCTGAGCTAAGAATAGCCCCGCCGTAGCAGCAGAAGTGGATGGCAGAGAGCACTATTGATAGACCGTTATCACAGTGTGAAATAACCTGACAGAATGTGTCATTATCCCAGTGATAAGTTAGGACAGCATCTTTTTTTTCTGCTCCCACCACAACTGGCAGTCTCTCTTATCTGGAGAGACTAGGAAATGTTTTAAATTAAATCTAAGCTCGGAGCCGTTAGGGAGATCTAAGCCGGGAGTGATGGACTGTTTTTGCCTTTCAGTATGGGTACTCTGGGGAAATATGCTTTACTCCTCTGCTAAGCTTCCCTCTTCTCCGCCATCTTCAGGGCTAAATATAGTTGGGCTTTCCCTTCTCTAAAAAAGTGCAGTGTCACCAAAATATGGAGCATACACAGCAAACTGGCACATACAGTGTAGACCCCTGGACATTTCTACATTTTGTTACGTTACAGCCTTATTCGAAAATGTATTGAATTGTTTTTTCCCCATCAATCTACACACAATACCCCATAATGACATTTTTGCAAATGTATTAAACATTTTACATTTAAATATCACATTTACATAAGTATTCAGACCCTTTACTCAGTACTTTGTTGAAGCACCTTTGGCAGTGATTACAGTCTCAAGTCTTCTTGGGTATGACGCTACAAGCTAGGCACACCTACACTTGGGGAGTTTCTCCCATTCTTCTCTGTAAATCCTCTCCAGCTCTGTCAGGTTAGATGGGGAGGCTCACTACACAGCTATTTTCAGGTCTCTCCAGAGATGTTCGATCTTGGTTTCATCAGACCAGAGAATCCTGTTTGGCTTCCGTCTGGTGGAGTGCTGCAGAGATGGTTGTCCTTCTGGAAGCTTCTCCCATCTCCACAGAGGAGCTCTGGAGCTCTGTCAGAGTGACCATCGGGTTCTTGGCCACCTCCCTGACCAAGGCCCTTCTCCCCCGATTGTTCAGTTTGGCCGGGCGGCCAGCTCTATGAAGAGTCTTGGCGGTTTCAAACTTCTTCCATTTAAGAATGATGGAGGCCACTGTGTTCTTGGGGACCTTCAATGCTGCAGAATTTTTTTGGTACTCTTCTCCAGCTCTGTGCCTCGACACAATCCTGTCTCGGAGCTCTACAGACAATTCCTTCGACCTCATGGCTTGGTTTTTGCACTGACATGCACTGTCAACTGTGGGACCTTATATAGACAAGTGTGCCTTTCCAAATCATGTCCAATCGATTAAATTTACCACAGGTGGACTCCAATCAAGTTGCAAGGATGATCAATGGAAACAGGATGCACAGGAGTTTAATTTCAAGTCTCATAGCAAAGGGTCTGAATACTTATGTAATAAGGTATGTTTATTTGTAATAAAAAAAATCTTTAAAAAACGGTTTTCGATTTGTAATTATGGGGTATTGTTTGTTGAGTTTTTATTTTATTTACATCAATTTTAGAATAAGGCTGTAATGTAAAATATGGAAAAAGGGGAAGGGGTCTGAACACTTTCCGAATGCACTGTATACTACTAGTGTTACCACGTAAAGAAGGAATAAGCAGCTCAAATAAATGTCTACTCTAGTGTGCGAATCAAAATGTTTACAAGTCTCAATATTTGCAGTGGACCTTTTCATGTGGTCTCTGTTTTGTCTGGAGGTAACTGTGACTAGGGCTGTTGCGATGACCGAATTACTGCCATACCGGCAGTCAAAGGCAGTCAAATTCCACGTGACCGTTTAGTCATGATAGTTATGCTTTTCCAAGCTCTGATGCTGCTGATGGTCATCAGTAGCCTACCAAACTTGCTAACTGCCTGGTACTCAGCACTCTATTGTCCCTCTAATCACTGACATCAATGCAAATGTTTTAGACAATCTAATCAAACACTTCATGAGAGCCCATGAGGTCATGTTGTGCAACATTTCAATAGGCTATGCAATTGCGCAAGAAAACAGAGTGATGGCCTCTACTAAAAAGAGGATCAGCTTTCCTTAGGCTAGATTGATTGTAAGGACCGACACCGGAGATGAGAAGCAGGGACGGGGTGTCAACATTTAAATCAGGAAACAGACAAAGACCAAGACAAGAACAGCATCAACACACGGGTACAAAACGACAATTAATGCAGAAGCAGGGAACAGAGAGGGGAACCAGACAGAGGTAATTGATTCCAGGTGAGTCCAATAATTACTGATGCGCATGACGGGGATGGAATGCATGTTTGCGTAATGATGGTGGCAGGAGTGTGTAATGCTGGGGAGCCTTGCGCTGGAGCGGGAGCAGGATCAGGTGTGACACCTACTATGTTTATTTTTCAACTTTCCTAATATTAAGCACATTGCTTATATTTATTTACAACAGGAGTATAGCCTACATGGCTGGCATGAAAATAAACCATGGGGAAAAGCGTCCTCCATTCGCTATTTAAGTGCATAGATGACATTACATTTTTCCAGCTGCCCATTTTGATACAGGTGCATGATAATTGTCCATTCTAAATGTTTTCCGCTAATGGAACATTCGTGCTTAGGTGAATAATATAGCCTAATCCTTTATCAACATTTTAAGCTCAGTGATCTGTTGAGTAAAAAAGTTGATGCTAGTGGTTGTATTAATTTGGGATCTATCGCATCCCACAACTGTCCCAGACTATTTTAAGCTTTTTAAGCTAGTTTAGAATATTTATTTATTCTCGCACAGAATAGAATACATCGACCTTTGTACTATGGGGGATAGAAAATTGACATAGGCTAATGATTTTGCTGTACGTTAAGCCTACTCATCTTGTTGGCTGACAAAGTAAAAGTGGACAGTTCTTCCAATATCTTCAAAATGCACCTCGGAATTGGATAAGGACGTGCGCAGTTGCGTCCCTGATGTCTTTTTAAAAAATTTTTAACCTTTATTTAACTATGCAAGTCAGTTAAGAACAAATTCTTATTTTCAATGACGGCCTAGGAACAGTGGGTTAACTGCCTTGTTCAGGGGCAGAACCACAGAATTTTACCTTGTCAGCTCAGGGATTCGATCAACCTTTCGGTTACTAGTCCAACGCTCTAACCACTAGGCTACCTGTTACCCCACACCTGCCGTCTTCACTTGTAGCCTGTGAGAAAGACCCGATCACGTGATGGAGCGTGAAGGGCACAACAGCCACTGGCCTGAAAAGGCATGGATTTTTTTAGGGTGCATTATGCCACACAAAGGGGATGCCGCCGTGAAATTCGAGGCATTATCAAGTGCTTGTCAAATTGTGACTAAGTGACTTATGTAGTGTTACAGCCTGTACAAAAGACAAAGTAGAGCTCATGCCTTTCATGCAACTTTTTTCATTAGTCACAACATGCAGCCTAACAATGTATTAAAATTCAAAACATATCGCCCAACAATTGTAGAGCAACTAAAGTTACATTAATACCTCTAAATGAAGCACAAAGGAGTACCGATTTCTTTGTTAATCTCTCAAAACAGAATAACCACATGTGCGCACTACCTCAAATCATTTGGAGAAAATATCCTTCCCATTTTATTAAATTCTTCAAACTATAAAATAATGCCACGGAATTCTAAGAAAATCTTGTCTGCTAAATTAACTAGTGTAGCCCACAGCCATTTGGCATAGCATACTATTCTGTTCTTCTGAAATAGACTATATTTCTTCAAATCATGCTTCTTTAGACCTGTCTAAAATAAATAATGGATTTATTGTGATAGGTGTAGGCTATATTACATGGATTTATTAGACTTTTTAAAAGGTCAACATCAGTGGCTTGTAGTGGACGCCAGGAGATACTAAATGTTTGTGTTAATTAACAGTCAATTACCATGAGACCGACAGTTAGTTGCTTGACAATCACCGGCTGACAAAACGTTTGTGACCGCCACAGCCCTGACTGACCGCCACAGCCCTAACTGACAAGACGATGGTAGTGTACTGAGATAAGAGTCCCTACAGCCGGTCCGAAATCACTCCCTACCTCTACCCCTTGGTCCTAACCCTTCAATGTTTGCTGATCTGAAGGGTCTGGATAGGTAGGAGCAATGTAGTGCTGCTTCCATCATATCGCTTCCATTGTACAGATCTGAAAATCTCTGATCTGTAGGCCTCAGATTAGAGGGCCTAGGGGAAGATGTAGGGAACAAATTGGGACCGACTGCTTGGGTGGTGCCCTATGCTCCTGTGAGTTCTCTTCCACAGTGCTCACACAGGTCTCCAACTCGTGGTCCTGGAGGCCCACTGTTTGTGCAGATTCTAGTTTCCAAATCACATCATAAATCAGGCTTAATTCAACAGTCAAAACTCAGACATTTAGGGGGAGAAATGTTAGAGGTATAGTGGTCCCCCTGAAATATGTTTACCAGTTCATCTCAAATGGGGTCTAATTCAGTACACATAGCCTATAGGACACACAGTTGGTTTCCAAGATCCCGATTGGGATGCAGTTCTTTACACACTTAGGACAGCATTTTGCACAAGCAAAATGGCAGAGACTGTGGAGCAGTGAGCAAAATAACTATCATATTTCAAATAGAATGGAAGGCATATTATTCAGTTACAAATACAACTCGCAATTGCATTGTGTGCACCCCTTTCAATGAAATCACACAGCAAATTATTATGTTTGATGCTAGTTTTTGCATCTATGCTCTTTTGTGTGACAAGCCTACAATGGCGACCTCAATGCAACCTTCCTCAGACAGCTCCACATCTCACTCCCATGCAAGAGGAATTTCATCTTCACAAAGCACACTGCCTGACCCTGGGGCTCTTACGCAAGCCTCTTACAAGTCATGCTGCCACTGCTGCTCTGACGTGGCCTTTTACATAAGGTGTTTGTTTGCAGCTGGTAGTGAATACATTCTCTTGTTGTCCTATGACAAAAATTACAATTTGAGTATCCTGTTAGTTTGAGCGGAACTAAAAATAGCCTGAGGTCGATTGTTTTCCTGGGAGTCTCCTACTGTTAAATCGCTTTCTCTGAAGGTGAGTAGCACTCGACTGCGTTATTACAGGGCACATTTGTAAAGAGTCCTAGGTCTCAAGTTTCCCCTGTTAAAATAAAGATTTTTCATATGTGGCTGGTTACATAACACAGTGGTGTACCCCAGCTTGACACATTGGTGTGAAGGAATAGTCCTGAAATGCCTTCACATTCTGTACTCATACCGAACTGTTGTGGTTTTCCGCTAATGTGAAACAGTACAGTACAAGAACTATTGGTTTAGAGAAGCATTTTGTTCCATTACTATTCTGGAAGTCTCGTGTCCATATGCTAATATCTACAGTGCCCCCCTGGCCTGTACATAGCGAAGACTGTTACTGGAGGTTGTGTTCAAATTCTAATAACTTCCTGTGATTGAATGTCTTGTGTGAAATGGCATGGACAGTACAACTAAACAGTACACCAACAAAAAGGAGTCAATAGAAAAATGGAAATGCACGATTCCTTATTTCTTATCTCTAACCCTCCAGTAGCATTCTTGAAATCATACATAGTTTTTGCTCTTGAGAAGGAATCTGGGTATTTTATCACAGTGCGCCACATTCTACTTGTATAACCACGTCAACAATGAAGTTTAGAGTTTGCAGGATTTTACTCCAATTGGCCGTGAAACCACTCAGTGTAATTACTCATCTCACTCCCTCAACTAAGGATTGGTTTTGTCAAAACCTTGATTTGGTCAATCAGCAGGTTTAGCACTTGGTTTGCTTTAAAATCCCTCCAACACAATAGAGACACTATTTAGGATTGGCCAAGTCCAAGCGTTGATTCCAAAGGATGTACAGAACAATGCCAGATTAACACGGGGCGACGCAAATCAAGTCAATGCAAGGCGAGAGGATAATTCTCCTCAATCAGATTGTCTTTCTCACCTCCACTCCAAAACCCCCACCGACTCCAACATTGCCACTACCATTAAGCGTATAGTTTCATCCTCTTCTATCACTGTTCAGACTCTTCTCTCGTGGACATTCACAGATTTCTATCTGTATTTACATTGACATTTTATACACAATCAATATCAATAGTGTGGTCTTATGTCCCAAAAGAGTCTTCAGTTTCATGGTGTCCATCCAGACCCGAGTTCAAGTACTATTTGAAATCATTTCAAATACCTTCTGTGCTTAATGGACCAGTATTAATAGTCCTATTTTAAATAATTTCAGATACTTTATGTGCTAAAAATGGACCAGTAGAATAGTTCCGAAACTGCAAACCCTTCCCATCTGGCAGGTATTTGAAAGATTTAAAATAGTATTTGAACCCAGGTTTGCATCCATCCATTATAGCAGGGGTATTCAACTCTTACCCTACGAGGTCCTGAGCCTGCTGGTTCTCTCTTCTACCTGATAATTAATTACACCCACCTGATGTGTCATGTCTAAATCAGTCCCTGATTAGAGGGGAACAATGAAAACAAGCAGTGGAACTGGCTTCAAGGTCTAGAGTTGAGTTTGAAGGCACTAAAGGGTAGGAAATATGTAAAAAATGAAGGGGGTCCTTTCAGTAGGCCTACTGGATGTGATCTAGATGGGCTTTTTATCAATTCCACTATTCCTTGAATCCTATCTTCTTGCGTGATTCCGAACCATATTGGAGAAGAAGGACCAAGGTCCCTTTCCTTGGACCTTCTTCTCCAGCGCCTTTAGAGGAGGCGGCGAGAGGATGTGAGGAAATAAGGAAAGATTCATTGAGAAAGGGGTGGGTGAAGATGACACCACTTACTTGGTGAGTTTCATCTCGATCTGCTGGCGTATTTCCTGACGTTCCTGTTCGGTCCGCGCTGGGAAGATATTCCGGTCTTCAAGCTCCTCTTTGCTGGGTCGATTCCGAAGCTTCACCGCCAAGAGCTCTTTCCTTAGCCTGCGAGGTAGTGTACCTGCATACACACACAGGACGTCAGCGATCACTTCGAGATTGGTTTCTGCCCTGTGAGAGCAAACCTAAAATGTGCACATTCAACTCAAACCTCAAATCACTTGCAGGTCTCAAGTTTAGGAGAGTCCATAATGCCCAAAAACAATGTCTTAAAATTGCTGTAACTGCCGTTCAACCGTCTCAACCCTTCGTCTGGTTTCCCCCCGATGTTGAGCCCAGGAGTTAGAATGTTTAAAAATTAAAGTCTACTTTTGAATTGTTATATATCGCTTGGGAAGGGGGATATAATTCATGTTGTTTATTTGGTGGATATCGTTGAATGCAATCTTTCCTTTAAGAAAAGACCCACCAGAGATGACGGAGTCGTTCCAGTCATCCTGATCATGGGGGAGGCCCGAGGCGTCGGAGAAGCACTGGTCCAGCCGCATGTTCTCCTTGTTCTCTTCCGCCTCCTTCTTCCTCTCTGCTTGGTGTAGCCAGTCGACAACGCCGCCGCTCGCCATCGATGGATTCTCCGAGCTGGAGGAGCGAGAGAGTCGCCCATCAGAGCGCCGCCACGGGGTTGAGCCCGGCTCAGCAGGCCCATGCACACTGAGGGAACACAGGAGGGAGGAGGGAGCATGAGGGTTAACAGCACAGAGGTTAACAGCACAAGAGGGGTTTATGGATTGGTGAGCATGGCGGTGCAGGTCCATTTGAAATGTAACATACAGGTAGGAGTTAACATGGAGACAGTAGGTGAGCATTTAGGTAAATATACCATTGGAGTGATCACCGGATTCTTCAATGGGGGAGTGAACATGCAACATGGCGGATGTACACTGAAATCGACTATAACATCAATGAGGGATTAAATAACGCTTTACTTAAAAGCCGGCCGCCATGGTGGCCCTGAGAGGGCCCGTCTCCAACCCCTCAGGGTCTCCTCACGTCCTCAATATTATGCACCTTCCCATGCCTATTATTATCCAGTTATAATGCATTGTAAAAGACTTGCCATGAGCATGTATACATAGAGAGACATATAATATAAGCCCTATTATAAGACATTATAAAGGCTCATACATGCTTATAACAAGTTATAAAGCCTTACACCTACAGGCTTTAAGTTCCAGAACATGAGACAACATGAACTCCCCGTCACATAATGATGAGGTTATGTCTGTTTGCAGTGAATGGGCTGTGCTGCTCACCTTTCCTGCCGGTTCGCCTTTGAGGCAAAGGCTCGTTGTAGCTCCTCCATGATACAGCTAGGGGGCATGGGAAGGTGCATAATATTGGCGAGGTGAGGAGACCCTGAGGGGTTGGAGACAGGCCCTCGCAGGGCCACCATGGGGGCCAGGCTCTCGGGAGTCCTAGGCGGCTCTTTAGGCAGGAAAGAGTTGACCAAGTGTGAGGGCACAGTGGATTGGTCTGAGAGGCAGAGAAAGACAAAGATTTTAGTTAAGTAGTGGTGGGTGCGTGTGTGTGTGGTCCATATCCTCTTTGTGTATGGATGTGTGGTCCTTTAATATGTTGTTTATGCACAATATGCGAGCTAGTTAGCTGTTTGCACTAGTGTTAATATACAGTTGAAGTTGGAAGTTTACATACACTTAGGTTGGAGTCATTAAAACTTGTTTTTCAACTACTCCAAATTTCTTGTTAACAAACTATAGTTTTGGCAAGTCAGTTAGGACATCTACTTTGTGCATGACAAGTCATTTTTCCAGCAGTTGTTTACAGACAGATTATTTCACTTACATTTCACTGTATCACAATTCCAATGGGTCAGACGTTTACACACACTAAGTTGACTGTGCCTTTAAACAGCTTGGAAAATTCCAGAAAATAATGCCATGGCTTTAGAAGCTTCTGACCTCATTTGAGTCAATTGGAGGTGTACCTGTGGATGTATTTCAAGGCCTACCTTCAATCTCAGTGCCTTTCCCATGACATCATGGGAAAATCAAACGAAATCCAAGACCTCTGAAAACAAAAAAGTGGTGGACCTCCACAAGTCTGGTTCATCCTTGGGAACAATTTCCAAACGCCTGAAGGTACCATGTTCATCTGTACAAACAGTAGTACGCAAATATAAACACCATGGAACCACGCAGCCGTCATACCGCTCAGGAAGGAGACGTACATTCATCTCCAGGAGATGGAACACTTTGGTGCGAAATGTGCAAATGAATCCCAGAACAGCAAAAGGACCTTATGAAGACGCTGGAGGAAACGGGTACAAAAGTATCTATATCCACAGTAAAACGAGTCCTATATCAACATAACCTGAAAGGCCGCTCAGCAAGGAAGAAGCCACTGCTCCAAAACCACCATAAAAAAGCCAGACTACGGTTTGCAACTGCACATGGGGACAAAGATCGTACTTTTTGGAGAAATGTCCTCTGGTCTGATGAAACAAAAATATAACTTTTTGGCCATAATGACTATCATTATCTTGGAGGAAAAAGGGGGAGGCTTGCAAGCCGAACACCATCCCAACCGTGAAGCACAGGGGTTGCAGCAT
Organism: Oncorhynchus tshawytscha; assembly: GCF_018296145.1. NCBI lineage: Eukaryota > Metazoa > Chordata > Actinopteri > Salmoniformes > Salmonidae > Oncorhynchus > Oncorhynchus tshawytscha. Next base: position 56,318,967 of record NC_056444.1, on the reverse strand, counting down.
CATGTTGTGGGGGTGCTTTGCTGCAGGAGGGACTGGTGCACTTCACAAAATAGATGGCATCATGAGGCAGGAAAATGATGTGGATATATTGAAGCAAGACATCAGTCGGGAAATTAAAGCTAGGTCGCAAATGGGTCTTCCAAATGGACAATGACCCCAAGCATACTTCCAAAGTTGTGGTTTAAAATGGCTTAAGGACAACAAAGGCAAGGTATTGGAGTCGTCATCACAAAGCCCTGACCTCAATCCCATAGAAAAATTGTGGGCAGAACTGAAAAATCATGTGCGAGTAAGGAGGCCTACAAACCTGACTCAGCTATACCAGCTCTGTCAGGAGGAATGGGCCAAAATTCAACCCAACTTATTGTGGGAAGCTTGTGGAAGGCTACCTGAAATGTTTGACCCAAGTTAAACAATTTAAAGGCAATGCTACCAAGTACTACTTGAGTGTATGTAAACTTCTGACCCACTGGGAATGTGATGAAAGAAATAAAAGCTGAAATAAATCACTCTACTATTATTCTGACATTTCACATTCTTAAAATAAAGTGGTGATCCTAACTGACCTAAGACGGGGAATTTTTACTAGGATTAAATGTCAGGAATTGTGAAAAACTGAGTTTAAATGTATTTGGCTAAGGTGTTTGTAAACTTACGACTTCAACTGTATGTTACTTACAGTCATGCGTGCATACATTTAATTTAATTTATTTAACTAGGCAAGTCAGTTGAGAACAATTTCTTATTTACAATGACGGCCTACCCTGGCCAAACCGGGGTGACGCTGGGCCAATTGTGCGCTGCCCTATGGTACTCCCAATCACGGCCGGATGTGATACAGCCTGGATTCGAACTAGGGACTGTAGTGACGCCTCTAGCACTGAGATGCAGTGCCTTAGACCGTTGCACCATTCGGGAGCCCATTTTATGCATGGTGGTCCCAGGAATCGAACCCACTACCTTGGCGTTACAAGCGCCACGCTCTACCAACTGAGCTACAAAGATAATAAGCCACTAGGCATCCTGTGGTGACATTGCCACCTGGCCTGAGACTTGAAGTAGTGTCGCCTTTGCCAACCTAAACCAGGTAATGGTAGTAAGTATGCTAGTTTTTGGAATACGAATTGTCATTGTTAACGTGAGCTCGAACCTTGTGTTGGCCGTACAGGTATGATCCATCAGAAAGTATTCATACCCCTCGACTTATTCGACATTTTGTTGTGTTACAGCCTGAATTCAAAATGGATTAAATCATTTTTTTTCTCACCCATCTACAAACAATACCCCATAATGACAAAGTGAAAACATGTTTTTAGAATTGTTTGCAAATGTATTGAACATGAAATATCTCATTTACACAAGTTTTCACACCCGAGCCAATACTTTGTAGAGGCACCTTTGGCAGCGATGACAGCTGTGAGTCTTTATGGGTAAGTCTTTAAGAGATTTCCACACCTGGATTGTGCAACATTTGCCCATTTTTCCTTTTAAAATTCTTCAAGCACTGCTTTTTACCCATCTACCAATAGGTGTCCTTCCTTGCGAAGCATTGGAAAACATGCCTGGTCTTTGTGGTTGAATCTGTCACTGCTCGACTGAGGGACCTTACAGATAAGTGTATGTGTGGGGTACAGAGATGAGGTAGTCATTCAAAAATCATGTTAAACACTATTATTGCACACAGAGTGAGTCCATGCAACTTATTATGAGACTTAAGCACTTTCAACTACTGAACTTATTTAGGCTTGCCATAACAAAGGGGTTGAATACTTATTGACGCAAGACATTTCAGCTTTTCATTTTTAATTCATCTGTGAAAAACATAATTCCACTTTGACATGGGGTATTGTGTCTGTAGGACAGTGACAAAAAAAATCTAATTTTTTAAAATTCAGGCTGTAACACAAAATTAGGAAAAATTCAAGTGGTGTGAATAATTACTGAAGGCACTGTATGTATTGTGAGTGTGTGTTTGTACATGTGGGGTCCACACTACTCCTCGGAGTGTGCAGTGCAGTGTTTTGGCATTATGGTACTCTCTTAGTACACCATCAGGTTGTGGGTCAATTCCATTTCAAATCAATTAATTAATTAAGTAAACTGAAATTCTGATTCCACATTTTCTCAATGCTTTTCATTAAGGAAAACTTGGAATCGGAATGTCTGTTCACTTCCTGAATGGACTCTCTTCAATTCGAATTGACCCCAACCCTGGTACACATAACTAGCCTTCTTACCATCGCCACTGCTCATCTGTGGCATCACCGGTTTGGCCGCTACTGGAGGTGGTGTGGTTCCTCGAGGTATTTCCTCTTCCTGTTTCTCCGTCTTTTCTCCTCCCTCCTGGACCTCCTCAGAAGCGTCGGCACCAGGCTGCGCCTCCTCCTCTCCCTCTTCCTCTTCCTCTGTATTTTGACTGCTATTTCCCTCTGGCTCACAGTCCCCTGGAGGCTCAGCCACTGAAAGACGTGTTCAATTAATTAAGTTTAATCGAAGTTTAATCTCGTAACGCCAGGACAACATTTACAGTGACAGTTGTCAGTGATGAATGATGCCATTTCATCACCACTGGTGGTTGTTTTCAGATGTCTCCACTGCTCCCTAGTGGGTCGTGGAAGTATCATGTGGTTCATTTTGAGGGACTTTTATACATCTAAAATAGCCGCTGTGAATCATATTTATAAGAAACACACACACAACCGATCAAAAGTTTAGGGTCACTTAGAAATGTCCTTGTTTTTGAAAGAAAAGCACATTTTTTGTCCATTAAAATAATATCAACTTGATCAGAAATACAGCGTAGACATTGTTAATGTTGTACATGACTATTGTAGCTGGAAACGGCAGATTTTTTATGGAATATCTACATAGGTGTACGGAGGCCAATTATCAGCAACCATCACTCCAGTGTTCCAATGGCACGTTGTGTTAGCTAATCCAAGTTTATAATTTTAAAAAGCTAATTGATCATTAGAAAACCCTTTTCCAATTATGTTAGCACAGCTGAAAACTGTTATTCTGATTAAAGTGTGGGTTTGATTACAGTCTCAACGTCAACAGTAAAGAGGTGACTCCAGGATGCTGGCCTTCTAGGCAGAGTGCCTCTGTCCAGTGTTTGTGTTCTTTTGCCCATCTTAACCTTTTCATTGGCCAGTCTGAGATATGGCTTTTTCTTTGCAACTCTGCCTAGAAGGCCAACATCCCGGAGTCGCCTCTTCACTGTTGAGACGGGTGTTTTACAGGTACTATTTAACGAAGCTGCCAGATGCCCATTTACGTAATTCTATTTCAAAAATAAAAAAGCCGGCTACAATAGTCATTTACAACATTAACAATGTCTACACAGTATTTCTGATCAATTTTATGCTATTTTAAATGGACAAAAAACAAGAAGCTTTTCTTATATATTACCGTTCAAAAGTTTGGGGTCACATAGAAATGTCCTTGTTTTTGAAAAAGCTTTTTTTTTGTCCATTATAATAAGTTTGGACACACCTATTCATTCCATGGCTTTTCTTTATTTTTACTATTTTCTACATTGTGAAGACATCAAAACTATGAAATAACACATGGAATCATGTAGTTCAACAAATCAAAATCTTTTTTTTATATTTGAGAATCTTCAAAGTAGTCACCCTTTGCCTTGACAGCTTTGCACACTCTTGGCATTCTCTCAACCAGGTTCACCTGGAATTCTTTTCCAACAGTCTTGAAGGAGTTCCCACATATGCTGAGCAATTGTTGGCTGCTTTTCCTTCACTCTGCGGTCCAACCAGGTCATCTGATACAGCACTCCATCACTCTTCTTGGTCAAATAGCCCTTACACAGCCTGGAAGTGTGTTGGGTCATTGTCCTGTTGAAAAACAGGTGTATCACTGCAGAATGCTGTGATAGGCAGCATGGCTAAGTGTGCCTTGAATCTAAATAAATCACTGACAATGTCACCAGCAAAGCATCCACACACCATCACACCTCCTCCATGCTTCAAGGTGGGAACGAAAAATGCGGAGATCATCCTAAGATATCTCAAATTTTAACTCCGACCAAAAGGATAGATTTCCACTGGTCTAATGTCCATTGCTCGTGTTTGTTGGCCCAAACAAGTCTCTTCTTCTTGTTGGTGTCCTTCAGTAGTGGTTTCTTTGCAGAAATTCGACCATGAAGGCCTGATTCACGCAGTCTCCTCTGAACAGTTGGTGTTGAGATGTGTCTCTTACTTGAACTCTGTGAGGCATTTATTTGGGCTGCAGTTTGAGGCTGTTAACTCTAATGAACTTATCCTCTGCAGTCTTCCTTTCCTGTGGCAGTCCTCATGAAAGCCAGTTTCATCATAGCGCTTGATGGTTTTTGCAAATGCACTTGAAGAAACTTTCAAAGTTCTTGAAATTTTCCATACGGACTGACCTTCATGTCTTAAAAGTAATGATGGACTGTCATTTCTCTTTGCTTCTTTGAGGTGTTCTTGCCATAATATGGACTTGGTATTTTACCATATAGGGCTATCTTCTGTATACCTTGTCACAACAAAACTGAACGGCTCAAACGCATTCAGAAGGAAATAAATTCCTATAGTTAACTTAAGGCACACCTGTTAATTGAAATTCATTCCAGTTGAATACCTCATGAAACTGAATGAGAGAATGCCAAGCGTGTGCAAAGCTGTGATCAAGGCAAAGGGTGGCTACTTTGAAGAATTTCAAATATAAAAATGTACTTTGACTTGTTTAACACTGTTTTGGTTACTACATGATTCCATATGTATTATTTCATTGTTTTGATGTCTTCACTATTTTTCTTCAATGTAGAAAATAGTAATAAAAAAAAAACACTTGAATACGTAGGTGTATCCAAACTTTTGACTGGTACTGTATATTGTAATAGTCTATGGTAAAGTTGTCAAAACGTAATTGTTTTCAAAAAAGAAAATGGTGGTTACAACATTGTTTTCTAAATCCCCTTGATATGCCTAAAAAATAAACACTAAAGGATTTAGTCAAATTCCATAGCCCCCTCACAGTGATTACTCAAAAATTTATCTAACTGGATTGGAGCCCGACCAATATATTGGTTCACCAATATTAAATCGGCCGATATTGGCCTTTTACCCAGTGCTTGACTTGGTCAGGAGCTCACCGGAGCTGAGTACCGACGCCTTACATTTCCTACTGCTTGAGCTCCTGTTCAAAAGTATTATGGAGCTCCTGCACCTAAATATAAACAGTACCGGCACCTATTTCAGTTCAAGTCAAGTACTGCTTTCACCGCTATATCAGTAGATAACTCCACCGATAACTGCTTTTCAATAAATAGGACAAAAAAAGGGAATCTCATGCTGATTTGAACACTTGTGGCCATTCTCATGATGCGTCTTTAATTACACAATGTAAGAAACCCACATTGTACGCATATTTCTTGGACAATTGCTGTTTTGGATGGCAATTTATATGAATTCCATGTGTAAAATTTAACTTTTTAATTTCTCTGGCATAAAATAGAATCTCGGCAGATATCGGTATCGCTAAGTTTTGTCCCAAATTCTTTTGGGGGTTGAGGAATCGGACCCCCAAAAAAAACATCAGTCGCCCTCTAAACTGGATAGGCGAAAGCAATACGGATGATTTTAGACTTCATCATATTGCTGTGACTACCCTATCCTGTGTCAATATACAGTGGCAAGAAAAAGTATGTGAACCCTTTGGAAATACCTGGATTTCTGCATAAATTGGTCATCAAATTTGATTGGCTCTTCATCTAGGTCACAACAATAGACAAACAGTCTGCTTAAACTAATAACAAACAATTATACGTTTGCATGTCTTTATTGAACACACCGTGTACACATTCACAGTGCAGGGTGGGAAAAGTATGTACCCTTGGATTTAATAACTGGTTGACCCTCCTTTGACAGCAATAACCTTAACCAAACGTTTTCTGTAGTTGCTGTACAACGGTCAGGAGGAATTCCTCTTTCCTCTCTATTCCTCTTTACAAAACTGTTTCGGTTCAGCAATATTCTTGGGATATCTGGTGTGAACTGCTCTCGAGGTCATGCCAAAGCATCTCAATCGGGTTGAGGTCAGGTCTCTGACTGGGCCACTCCAGAATGTGTATTTTCTTCTGTTGAAGCCATTCTGTTGTTGATTTACTTCTGTGTTTTGGGTCGTTGTCCTGTCGCGTCACCAAACTTCTGTTGAGCTTCAATTGGCAGACAGATATCAAGACATTTTGCAGGAGAATGTTAGGCTAAAATGAATTCCCAAGTTTTCTGTCAATGATAGCAAGCTGTCCAGGCCCAGAGGCAGCCCCAAACCATGATGCTCCCTCCACCATATTTTACAGTTGGGATGAGGTTTTGATGCTAGTGTGCTGTGCCTTTTTTCTCCACACAGTGTTGTGTGTTCCTTCCAAAACAACTTGACTGTAGTTTCATCTGTCCACAGAATATTTTGCCAGTAGCACATCTTCAAACTTCAGACGTGCAGCAATGTTTTTTTGGACAGATGTGGCTTCTTCCGTGGTGCCCCACCATGAATACCATTCTTGTTTCGTGTTTTACGTATCGTAGACTCGTCAACAGAGATGTTAGCACGTTTCAGAGGACAAGTCTTTAGCTGACACTCTAGGATTCTTCTTAACTTCACTGGGCATTCTGCACTGTGCTCTTGCAATCATCTTTACAGGACGGCCACTCCTAGGGAGAGTAGCAACAGTGCTGAACTTTCTCCATTTATAGACAATTTGTCTTACCGTGGACTGATGAACGTCAAGGCTTTTAGAGATACTTTTGTAACCCTTTCCAGCTTTATGCAAGTCAACAATTCTTAATCTTAGGTCTTCTGAGATCTCTTTTGTTCGAGGCATGGTTCACATCAGGCAATGCTTCTTGTGAATAGCAAACTCACATTTTGTGTGTGTTTTTTATAGGGCAAGGCAGCTCCAACCAACAACTCCAATCGTGTCTCATTGACTGGGCTCCAGCTTAGCTGACTCGACTCCAATTAGCTTTTGGAGAAGTCATTAGCCTAGGGGTTCACATACTTTTTCCAACCTACACTGTGAATGTTTAAATGATGTATTCAATATAGACAAGAAAAATACAATAATTTGTCTGTTAGTTTAAGCACTGTTTGTCTATTGTTGTGACTTAGATGAAGATCAGATCAAATTTGATGACCAATTTATGCAGAAATCCAGGTAATTCCAAAGGGTTCATATACTTTCTCTTGCCACTGTATCTTCTTTGAAAGGAGGACTTGGAAAAGGTGACATTCGATACTTTTGCCTCATATTCAAAATGTAATCTTGAATCCAAAATGCTGGAGTATAGAGCCAAATTAAAACATTTAGCTTCACTGTCCAAATATATGGTGAGGACTATAGCTCAACCTTGCCCTATGATAGGCTAAGAGGTAGAAGCTTCATTATACCAATCAAATCTTCTTAGATCTCCACAAGTGCATAAAGCGTAGGATCTAGGCAACAATTTGGGATTAAGCCTTAGTTTTCCATGGAGGTGGGCTGTCCTACCTGGCGGGGGGAGTTCCTCTTCGGGGCCCAAATACTCCACACTGCTGACTGTGAGAGTGGCATTGAGCGACCCCCCAAACCCCCCCAACATGCATGTCCCATCTGAGGGGCCCTGCAAGGGGGAACCGGGCTCTGGAGAGAGACACCCACTGGACAATGCCACATCTGCATGGAGAACATAGAGAGAGAGACAACATACACAACTTAGTTTGACAACCATGTTTACCCTCTATTTCACACATAGCATGACTACTAGTCTTGGAAATCCCAGTCCTAGGGCAACAGCACTATGCTGTATGTGTCAGAGGAGGCTGGTGGGAGGAGCTATAGGAGGACGGGCTCATTGTAATGACTGAAATGTGGTTTCCATATGTTTGATACCGTACCATTCAATCCATTCCAGCCATTAAAATGCACCGTCCTCATATAGCTCCTCCCACCAGCCTGTTCTGGCATGTGTATGTTGGAACATTGTTAATGTGGGTAGCAACCCATCTGTTTAAGGAGACATGACTACATTATATCCATATATTCTAAAATGGCTTCCTTTCCTCATTTCCTTTCTTTCATGACCATGTACTGATCTGACAAAACTTGAGAGACCAATATGCAAAAGTCCTATTTGGGGTCATAATAAGTTGACAGAGAGAGAAAGCCATTTTAAATAGTTAGGATATTACCCACGTGCTTTTACTCATAATATGCTACGCCTGGCCTAATTTGGTAGGGAAGAGGAAAAGGTGAGTGTGCGTGTTTGTGTAGTTTACCGATGGGTCTCTCACCTGTGGAGCTCTGCTTCAGCTTCTCGTTTTTCTTTTTCCTCCACTTCCAGGGTTTGAAGATGCGCCCCAGGCTCGCCAGCTTGCTGTTGCGGCGGATGGGCGGGGTGTGCACCCCCGATACCAGGCAGCCACTATGCAGAACCCTCTGCTGGTCCATTACCTCCACTGCAACCAGGGTGAGAGGTGTGGGGGTAGACAGGGAGGATGGAGAGACAGGAGAGAGAAAAAAAGAGGAGGAACAGAGTAAGGAAGGAAGGGATAGAGACAGGGATGTGGAGAGATGGGTGAAGAGAGGCATGGGTAGGAGGAAAGAAATGTGTTAACATTTAAATATGCAAATAATCCCATCATATATGAGCATTTCATGGTTTGGCAAATCATGCCATGGTGTCATTGTTCACTCAATGCATTAAGTAAATGAAACGCATTTCAATTCAATAGAAATAACAAAGAGAGAAAATAGTTTATGAACATCGAGAACGTGCCATCCCTATGTCTCATATGGTTTTCCCCTTTAAGACTTGAGAGGAGAAACCCTACAGCAAGCACCAAATAGAAAAGCCACAGCTCACAAGAGAAAAAGCAGGTGCATCAACCCAAACAAGTTTCTCATGAAGGCATAAGCAGAGTATGTACAGGAAAACTGTATCGCTGATAATCTTGCTCCATCGATTAGTCCGATGTGATGAACTAACTGTGGTGACTGATTTGACATTCCCACATCAAGAGCTCCTCAACATCAGAAGGGAACATGGGTTTCAATGAAAGACAGGGCCACGCGCCCACACAACAGCTATACTGACTTACATGTGTTCGGACTGTCATGTTGTATTAACATTCAATCTCAAACAAACAGAGGGCATATATTAAAATTTACAGTAAATAGACCAGAAAAAAATCCAAGCGGAAAAAGTGCGATTAAACCCACTACAACAGGAACAGACAGGAGGCAGACATTTTGGTTTCTTTATTCAGCAGAGGTGGCAGTTTAATCAAAACGGGGAAATGACCTCAGTTCACTGAGGCTCTGTGTGAGTAGAGTGGGAGAGAGGGAGGGTGGATAGAGCCCCGATGCTGTAAGCGACACAATATTCTCTATTCTTACAAACTCATGGCCTGGGGATGGGAGGTGGGGGAGGAGCGGGCTTTGGCATTAGACCCCAAATAAATGGGGAAACACCAGCACACCACGGAATCCAGGTCAAGCCTGAAGACGTGCAGCGGCGAGCATTAGCACAGCGAGCTTAGAAAAAGGGGGGAGAAGGAGAATGGGGGGTTGGACCATGGCTGTTGCCATGGTGACCACATCCAGATGCTGCAGTCAGTCGGTGGAGAGGAGCCCCCTCGGAGGCAGAGCAGTCCAAGTGCACCCAAGGAAGAGGGTAAGCAGCGTGGAGGAGGTCTGTGAGTAGAAAAGGGGAGGGGGGACAGGAGTAGAGAGGGGGGGGGGATTCCAGGCTGTTGCCATACGGAAGGAGAATCTCCAGCAGCCAATCAGAGTCCAGCAATTCATAATGTATATCAAGTATTTTTTTAATGTAGTCACATAACATTGAATTTGGAGAAAGCTCAGCCTTTTTTCCCCCAAAGGATGGGGATGGATAGATATATATATATTTAAAAATGATACATTTCCATCATGAAAAGGTCTGTGATGAACAATACTATTTAAATGAATATGCTGACGTAAACTTTGGATTAATTAAATCCATGTATCGTGTTTAGGCAGCACACCTTTTCTTTGCAGTCCAACAAACAGTGTGTATTAGGCGAGCAGACTAACAGCCTATACAAGCACGAGAAGTCTGGAACACTCCCAACTGTAAAGTTTAGATGAAATACATTTTGTGGGGAAAAAAGGGGAATTCTAATTGTTTGCAGCATTTGAGTCCAATGATTTTCATAGTATATTGTGCATAAATTATTCTAGTTCTCAGACTTGCTAGATGTTTTATATTATGTAGACAGTCGCCATGTTACTGAGGATTCAATAAAGAATCATAGTCCACTAAACTCAGGGATTCGATAAATAGTCCAATTCTACTAAACCACTGTGCTTCTGCATGTCACTGGGGAGGAACCCCACCCTGTTAAACCATGCCGTCAGCAAATTCAAAACCGGAATTTTAACCAGCAAGCCTGCTCTGTATAGCTCCACAGCCAGCCACTCATCCTGTAGTCTTTTGCTGAGGAAGTAAGGAGAACAAAGCAAATGTCATTATGATAGTCACTCATGGAAATATGAGAGGACAGATTCTAAATATTTTAACATTTAAAAGATGTTAGTATTTTAGGGGGGGTAGACGTAGCTATCTTTATTGCTAGCTGAATATCTGATGATAATACATTTGGTTTTCCTGTGACTTAGTGTATTTTTGATTCAAGGCCAAGTGCACAATCAAGTGTGACGGTCAGATATAGAGCAAAATAGATATTTTCATGCGTGACTGACAGTGTTGTGAGAGGTTACTGCTGTACCGTCACAATAAAACAATGAAAAAAGAATACTTGAATTAGGCCTTATTATGTTGTAATGAATACCCTTTAGTGTGGATGCTGTGGTAAGGGTTCTTCAAATTGTGGAATTAGTTACAATGGTAACTCCCTCACTTTTCACACACTTGAAGACCAGAGTTGTGTTCATTTGGCACCAAACAGAAGAAAACTGACAAATACCAGGAGGGGACTACTTGAATTTGCAAATCATTATAAAAATGTTCTGAGTTGTGTGCCCCGATGAACATGACCCTGCACTGTATTTGGTCCTACTTAACCTGCCATATCACACATAACACTAAATCTCCAACACATAATTGGAATGAATTTACAACTGTCTATCTAATGACAAAAGTCAACAGACATAAAACATGACTGACATAGTATGACAGACACGGTTGTACCTAACGTCTGCTGTCCTAAGGTGGAATTGAAAGGTGGGCTGTTTATAGGTGCAATTATATTATATTATAAACAGCCGTATGTCCGTATTACAAGGGCATTGTTGAAGTGCACTTTGTGGTGCAATGTCACAGTCGGTGGAGGTCAGACTCACGCGATACACACACACACATAGCTTGTAGAGTAACCTAACGTAGCAGGTGTAAAAGACATGCCTGAAACTAGATCCCCTACATACTGGTCTTGACGAGAAGAAGAAGAAAAAATGGTCGGGGGAGGTTCTCTTCTGCACTGTTCATCCAATCCAGTAAATGCGGAGGAGTTAAGATGGAGTGTCACAGGATCTTTCCATTTCCCCTGAAAACCGGAACATCTGGCTGTTGGGGACTCGACAGAGGCTACTTGTAGAGTAACATGGCTCCAATCCCACAGTGAAAACTAATGGATCAAAAAAATTCCAGAAATCTATTCACAGCTCAGGATATGGCTGTGTCTAGAAATGTGTGTGTGTCAATGGCTTCATCATGCCCTCTGATATGGCGACAGTTCCACCTGGCCTATCACTTTCACCTATCCAATTGTCTCAGATATATCCAAGTGTGTAGGGGGTAGGGGCTAGCAGTTGATTTGGGATTCAGGGTCTTCTCAGTTCAGTCCTTACTCCTGTTCAAAGCTACTTTCCATCACCCCATTTTTCCTTCACCAGGGGACTAACAATGTGCCCTTGAACAGTCCACCTCCTTACCCACTGCCATGCCAGCTAACCTCAGTTACACACACACACACACACACACACACACACACACACACACACCCCCGGCACTGCAACTTTGCTGCCATCTGTCCATGGCCTACCGCCTACGGGGCGGCCACAATCAGAGCACACAGCTAACTACCAGAACACACACAGAGAAACAGAGAGACAGAGAAAGACTGACTGTGTCTATGCTTCCTAGTGAGCAGCCACACAGTGATTTAAGAGGGAATGTGATCTGATCGAGACTAGAGAGCACCTACAACACAAAGGAAGGTGCAGAGTTCAGAGCCAGCTGGTCTCTATGAAGAGTGGAGTGTCCACACTAGCAACTAGTTGGTCAATGCATCACTTAGATCTTTGCTATTGCTTAACACTGAACAATAACATTGTATAAATGGAAAATATAGTTACAGGGAATAAAAATGTATCAAACCCCCAATAAACAAATGACTAAACAGTAGACCCTTCCATACAAAGCTATTTTGAGTTGCATCATTATGCAAAGTCAATGGGTGAGTGGATGTTGTATGTGAGATTGAGCAATATCACAAATATCAACTACATGTATTCTACTCCTTGGCCCGTATTCATAGAGTAGGAGTGTTGATCTAGGATCAGGTCCCCGGTGTCTGTGTAATCTTAATGAATTAGGATCTAAAAAAGGCACTGATCTAAAGGCAATCCTACTTTGAGACGCTTTATGAATACGGCCAGGACTTAAAGAGATTCTGCATTGAATATGCTTTTCAGTTCAGGAGTAGACTAAATCAGCTGAATAACTCAGTTATTCCGGAGTCTGAGAACCCGGCCTTATGTGGTGTATTCTCATATGTGTGGGCTACTAGCTTTAAGAAACAATGTCAGCAATGAGAGCAGCCAATAGTAAGTGCCCGAGGGCCTTGTTTGTTACCATATGTTTGAGTTAAGAATGAGGACTGGTGGGGGAGTACACAAATAGACTGACTACTGCAGGCAGCCTCACAAAGAAACACTTAGGATCAAGTCCTGTTTTACATCGTTTCAAGTAAAGAACACTTAGGATCAAGTCCTGTTTGTATGGCTTTTCGAGGAGGCTTATTTCTGCCCTTTGTCTTGTATCTGCATAGGATAAGCGCTACGTTGGTTTTGATACACACAAGGCATATACTGTATACAAACACAGATGTATACACGCAAATACATGTGCACGCACGCACCCACAATTTGTCTCATGGCCTGAACCTGGCATGCTGCTTTAAGGTTAAATCACGTAACATACGATCTTAATTTGGTCACTCTTTTGTTGCTGTATTTGAGTTAAAAAGGCTTCTAAAGTTTGTAATTCCAATTTGAAATTTCAGACTTGATTTGCCCTAACAAAAAAATGTAGCAACACCTACAAACATTTCTATGAATGATAATCCACATTTCCTGTTGCTGCAGAATTATTTTCCTGCTGTAGCAAACTGGTTCAAATTAAGATCCTACATCTGTACACTCTTAGAAAAAAAAGGTGCCATCTAGAACCTAAAACGGTTCTTTGGCTGTCGCAATAGGAGAACTCCTTGAAGAACACTTTTTGGTTCCAGGTAGAACACTTTTGGGTTCCCTGTAAAACCCTTTCCACAGAGGGTTCTACAGTACATGGAACCCAAAATAGTTATCCTAATATGGACAGCCCTAATATGGACAGCCCTTTTGGAAGTGTACTGTACACACTGTACACACTGGTCTTTGACAAGGAAATAGTAAGGAAATCAATTCACACAGTAAGATCAGAGCCTAACAGGCAAAAAACACAGAGGCACACACCTAATTGTAGTGTGTTTGTAACACTCTCTCTCTCACACAGGCACGCACGCAAAACACACACTGATCATACCACCCTAAGGATCCAGCATCTCCCTGAAAGCAAACAGATTAAACCAGTTGGGATGTAGCTAGTCATGCTAAAAGTGTCTTTTGTGCCCAACTCCTGTCACTCACACAATAGGCTCAGGCACTAAGAATAGATCTGTATCGAGAGAGCACCCTCAGCTCTCTGGTTTCAAATAGTCAAGTGTCTGTTCATGTCTGTGACTAAACATATAAAAAGAGGATGCAGGACATAAAAAATAAAAAAAATAATACTGACTAATGGACAAGTCTGCCCCCTGAAAATGTAATTGCCTCTGTATAATGAATACACAGCACCACATACTTTAGGTTTTCAGATTTCTTGTGAATGGTGGTGGTTTCGGTCTACTTGGCAGTTATACACTAGCAGGCTCAGGTGGGTGTGTGCTCTTGTGTAATTGATTGCAGTTATTCCACTGATTTAGGTCAATGCCTGAAAGATGAAAACATGTGTGTATGTGTGTGCATGCAGAAGTGTTCGGGTGTATGTGTGTGTTATGCACATTTGTGTAGCAGTTGAAACATATGCATATGCTGAGCACTTGTTGGCTGCTTTATCTTCACTCCCAAACATGCAGAGATCATCCGTTCACCTACTGTGCGTCTCACAGACATTTACAAAAATTCAAATTTGGAATCATTAGACCAAAAGGACAGATTTCCACTGGTCTAAAGTCAATTGCTCATGTTTCTCAGCCCAAGCAAGTCTCTTCTTCTCATTGGTGTCCTTTAGTTGTCACGCCCTGACCTTAGAGAGCCTTTTTATGTCTCTATTTTGGTTTGGTCAGGGTGTGATTTGGGTGGACATTCTATGTTCTGATTTCTATATTTTGTGTTTCTATGTTTTGGCCGGGTATGGTTCTCAATCAGGGACAGCTGTCTATCGTGGTCTCTGCTTGGGAATCATACTTAGGCAGCCTTTTCCCACCTGTGTTTTGTGGGTAGTTGTTTTCTGTTTTGTGTCTGCACCAGAGAACTGTTTCGTTTTGTTCCACTTTGTTATTTTGTTTGTGTTCAGTTTAAATAAATCATGAACACGTACCACGCTGCGCTTTGGTCCTCTTCGTCAGACGAGCGTTACATTAGTAGTGGTTTCTTTATAGCAATTCGACCATGAAGGCCTGATTCGCAAAGTCTCCTCTGAACAGTTGATGTTGAGATGCGTCTGTTACTTGAACTTCGTGAAGCATTTATCTGGGCTGCCATTTCTGAGGCTGGTAACTCTAAATTAACTTATCCTCTGCAGCAGAGGTAACTCTGGGTTTCCTGTGGTGGTCCTCGTGAGAGCCAATTTCATCATAGCGCTTGATGGTTTTTGCAACCGCACTTGTAGAAACTTTCAAAGTTCGACATTTTCCAGATTATGACATGAAAGGTCAGTCAAAGTAAGGATGGACAGTCGTTTCTCTTTGGTTCTTTGAGCTGTTCTTGCCATAATATGGACTTGGTCTTTTGCCAAATAGGGCTGTCTTCTGTATACCACCGCTACCTTGTCACAACACAACCGATGGTCTTAAATGCATTAAAAGGAGAGAAATTCCACAAATGAACTTTAACAAGGCACACCTGTTAATTGAAATGCATTCCAGGTGACTACCTCATGAAGTTGGTTGAGAGAATGCTCAGTGTGCAAAGCTGTCATCAAGGCAAAGGGTGGCTATTTTGAAGAATCTCAAATATATTTTCATTAGTTGAAACACTTTTTTGGTTACTACATGATTCCATATGGTGTTAATTCATAGTGTTGATGTCTTCACTATTATTCTACAATACAGAGAATAGTAAAAATAAAGAAAAACCCTGGAATGAGTAGGTGTCCAAACTTGACTGGTACTGTAAGTGGAAGGGTTCTGATTCATACTGGTTTAACAGTCACATACATCCACAAATAAGAACAGCGTAAGAAATATGTTGAACAGTGAAAAAATAATATATTGACAAAGTCACTCCACTATATGCAAGTACAGTACTACCTTGTTATGAGCTAAAGTGTCTCTGAATAAAAATGTATAAAAACAAAAAACACCTGGATTGCAATGCTTTAACTCAAACACATGCACCAAATAAGAGCATGGCACATTCAGTTGGACAGAATACAGCAGGCAGTGGTTAGTGAGTGTTAGTGAGCAAATGCTTAGCTTTCACAGGCAGTAACTACATAACTGTTTTCAAATGGCAAGTGTGCGTGTGCATGCGGTGTGCGTCCGTTGTGTGTGGTGAATGTGCGTGTCAGCAACGTGTCTGGTTTGCCATAAGAAGACAGATACATGAACTGAGTGGGTTGGGAGAACAAACCCATGTGTTTGTACATATAGACCAATAAACCCAGGCAACAGTTCAAATCTCTCTCCCTCCTTCTCCTAACACAGTCACAACCAATAATGTATATAAACTCCGGATTGCTGATGCTATGAATTGTCCATTGAAAGCAGTGGAAGATGCTGAGGGGAGGACGGCTTCTAATAAAGGGCTGGAACGGCGCGAATGGAATGGCGCCAAACACATGGACTCCGCTCCAGCCATTAGCACGAGCCCGGTCTCCCCAATTAAAAGGTGCCACCAACCTCCTATGATTGAGAGGGTTTGAAGCCACCGGTCAGCCATATTGGCACCCCCCAGTAACCGCAGTTCTCAATAGGAATGAACAGAATTCTACAGTGTTTCAATTCAATGTTTCAAGGATGATGAAATTAAATATTTTTTTGTTTCAGTGGGGACCGTAACATTAGCATTCTAAAAATATGTATATTTTAAGGAAAATATTGAATATGTTTTTTCATTTGTATATTTAGCCCACATAATATTACGCTGAACAAAAATATTTAAAAAACGCAACATACAACAATTTCAAAGATTTTACAGAGTTACAGTTCATAAGGAAATCAGTCAATTTAAATAAATTCATAATGCACTAATCTATGGATTTCACATAACTGGGAATACATATAGGAATCTGTTTATCACTGAAACCTTAATTATTATATATATTCTTTTTAAAGTCAGTATCTGGTGTGACCACCACTTGCCTCGTGCATTGCTACACATCTCCTTCGCATAGAGTTGATCAGACTGTTGATTGTGGCCTGTGGAATGTTGTCCCACTCCTCTTCAATGGCTGGGCAAAGTTGCTGGATATTGGCGGGAACTGGAGCAGGCTGTCATACACCTCAATCCAGAGCATCCCAAACATAACATGTGTGGTGAATATGAAGGCCATGGAAAAACTTGCACATGTTCAGCTTCTGGGAATTGTGTACAAATCATTGCAATGTGGGGCTGTGCATTATCATGCTGAAACATGAGGAGGTGATGGCGGCAGATGAATGGCACGACAATGTGCCTCAGGATCTCGTCACGTGTGCATTCAAATTGCCATAGATAAAATGCAATTGTGTTTGTTGTCCGTAGCTTATGCCTGCCCATACTATAACCCCACTGCCACCATGGGGCACTCTGTTCACAACATTGACATCAGCAAACCACTAAGCCCACACGACACCATACACGCTGTCTGCCTGGTACAGTTGGAACCGAGAGCACACTTCAACATGCCATTGGCCATTGAAGATGACATTTACCCACTGAATTCGGTTACAACGTCGAATTGCAGTCAAGACCCTCATGGGGACAACGAGCGTGCAGATGAGTTTCCCTAAGATGGTTTCTGACAGGTTTGCAGAAATTATTTTGTTGTGTAAACCCACAGATTCATCAGCTGTCCGTCCGGGTTGATCATCTCAGACAGTCCCCGCAGGTGACGAAGGCAGATGTGGAGGTCATGGGCTGATGTGTTTACACATGGTCTGTGGTTGTGAGGCCGGTTGGACATTCTGCCAAATTCTCCAAAACGATGTTGGACGCGGCTTATGGTAGAGAAATGAACAATAAATTCTCTGGCAACAGCTCTGATGGACATTCCTGCAGTCAGCATGCTAATTGCACCCTCCCTCAAAACTTAAGACATCTCTCACTCACCCAATGGGCGTACATCTTGGTCTGTAGTTATATGTAAACTAACCCTTGTTCTCTCACTTGCTGATTTTCAGCAAAAGTTTTCGATAAACCATCCACCAGCTATAAGGCCAGTCATTGGAACTCCTTTCCCACAGTGGAGGGTTTCGATGTCAGCAGCCCCACATAGGGCTACCTGCCATCACATCATCTAGCTCCAAAGATCTTCTCTCAGAGACGAGGCCATTACCCAACCTATTTAATAAAATGTCATGTTACATTATGTCTTTGTTGTTCATTCAGTTAAGCCTGTACTCGATCGAAGTTCGATTAGGCCTAAACCTAACCTGTACTGAGGGGTAATATTAGTCTAAAGCCTGGCCTGTGTGTTCAGGGCCTGTATTCACTAAGTGTCTTAGAGTAGGTGTACAGCTCTAGGATCCATTTTTTCACCACATACCATGATGAATAAGACAGGGGGGACTTCACCCTAAATCAGCACTCCTACTCTGAGAAGCTTTGTGAATACCGTCCCAGGAGTGCCACTGCAATGCGAGTGTTTCGCTCTCCATGGTGCTGAAAGAATACAGAATGCCCACCATCCTTACAATGCCGGCATACCGCTCTCACACACACACACACACACACACACACGACTACCCTGCATTCTCCCACGTACTCCAAACAGTCCGGTGAGACAATGAATAGATAGATTAATCTCCCTTACAACCGAAGTCCTTCTATTACTGTCATCTGATACAGCAATGTATTTAATTTACCATCTCAAGAGAGGGCCTGTAAGGATCGTTGTGTTCAATACTGCTCTACTGTAAGTGCTTATCAAGCTAACAGTTACCCTGAAAGGGCTTCCTCTACATTCCCTCTGTAATGATTTGATGTTGGCATCCCTTGAGTGGGAAGTCTGTCTACCTCTTCTACCTAGCCCGCCTTGGGCTCATTGTTCTTTTTCAGTCCTCCCCCTCTCCTTCTCTCTATAGCCTTGTGTTCCCAGCCCAGACACTGTTTATTTTAGTAAGGGACTGGGGAGTTCCCTCTCCCTTGATCATCTATCTCTGACAGAATCACACACACACACACACACACACATCGTCGGAGTGGGAATCTCAGGCTATACATGGGCGGGTGAATCTTAACTTCCACTTAAGGGGAATTTTCACTTAGTCATGCATACATTTCAAATGGTAGGCTAGAAGTGGAATTTCAACATAAATGGGAGTTAGGGTTGGCCTCTGTAATACCAGCCAAAACCAAGTGTGTGGGGGGGCTCATTAGTCTACATGTTCACTGTCCTCATCGATTGGAAAGGCCTGGATAGGTGAAAGTGTAACAGTGTTGCTTCCATCTCTCTCCTCACCCAACTTTAATCAGAGACCCTCTGCACACATCAAAAACAAATCACCCTCAGAGTGTCGTTACTTAACGCTTCACAAAAGCTGCAGCCCTTGCAGAGCAAGGGAAACAACTACCTCAAGGTTCTCAGAGCGAGTGACGTCAGCGATTGAAACACTACTAGCGTGCACCTCTAACTAGCTAGCCATTTCACACCGGTTACAAAAGAAACCTCCTACCAAGCCTCCCGTGGGCTTCAATTGTACCATATGGTTTTCACCGAACCAAGATTTGGTTTCGGATTAGAAAATGACTAATGAAATGATACAAGGGGAAAAAAACAATAGAAGAATACCAGAGCATGGCATTGGTACGCAACCCCCAAAGTTTGAGAAGTTGATGATTGATGTCGATGAATAGGGAAACTATCCAATAGACCTTAGGTAACTTTTAATATGTGTCTATTTACAACAGCTTCACAGTCTATCCCTAAATGTAGGCCAGAAAGCCCAGGAGGGCAATTCTACAGTAGCTCTCTGGCTTTTCACACAGGCAGAGGTGGTCTCCTCCTCTGTTGTGCAAGGGCCAAAACTATAGTTTTCCTCTTTTCTCTTTGCTCCACTGTAGCATGGCCTCCTGACTACACTTAACCTAACTTTCTTTAGTTCCATTAGTTCACCCAAATGACATATTGGTTTGGCAGTCTATGGACAAGGTGTGACAGCAATCAATGCTTTGGTTTAGTTTCCCCGGCACTGTTTCCACATGTTAATGTTTTAGTATTTGTGGCAGAAATCCCATTCAAATCATGAGACCGATATTACAATTTTTCAAATTGATTGTGAAGCTCAACAAGTCACTTACAGATGAACATGATGCACAAAATATCCTAATATCAGTCCCATGATTTGAATTGGATTTCTGCCAAAAATACTAAAACATTACCATGTGGAAACAGTGCCACGGAAATTAAACCAAAGCATGGATTGCTGTCATACCTTGTCCATAGACTGCTTACAGGGTAAGAAAACCAATGTCTAATTTTGTAATTTGGTTGAACTATCCCTTTAACACACGACATGTGTTTAGCTTTGCTCGGGTCCTAGTTCCAAGACAGTCTCACAGGGCTACTGCTGAACTGCCTGGCTGCTTTCCCACTTTCCCATTTTTTTCGGTATTGCACAAGCTCAGGTAGTCGTGCTAGTTCTCCAACACATCAACACACACACACACACGTTCCCAAGCACATGTATACCTATAGACGCATGGACGCACAGACACATTTATGCACACGCGCGCAAACACACACGCCAATGCTTATTCCCTGTCATTTGGCACAGTTCACACACTGTCAAATGCCTAATCTGCATCCACAACCTCAGGGCATAAGCATAAGGAAAGGGGGATACCTAGGCGGTCGTACAACTAAATGCCTTCAACTGAAATGAGTCTTCCGCATTTTACCCAAACCATCTGAATCAGATCGGTTTGGGGGGATGCCTTTTTAATAGACATCCAGTCTTCAGCGGCTGGGGAACAGTGGGTTAACTGCCTTGCTCAGGGGCAGAACGACAGATTTTTACCTTGTTGGCTCGAATCCCTGAGCTGACAACATTTTGGTTACTGGCCCAATGCTCTAACCACGAAGGCTTGTTGTTGCCGTTTCATTTTCATGTGTGGAGAAAGACTGCGATCCCACAGTGAGCTGTGCTCGACCAGGCATACACTAACAGTTTGTCCCATTTACTTCACTTGCAGTTCTTGTAATTACAATGTCCCAGTGCAACATGCAGTAGTGTTACAGTACAAGTTGAAAAGGTAAGAACAGAGTGAGATGGTGTCAGTGTGGACAGTATGATAGTAGCTGCACTTGCGGGGCTCGCACCTCCACCACGACTGCAGCGCAGAAGAAAAGCCATGCCACGCAAGAGATTGAACTTCACCCATTAGTTTTGCACAATATAGACTTACGTTTTTTTCTGTGATCGAAGCAACATTATACCAGACCCTTTTCAATGCAACAAAACAAATCTACATTTGCAAGACTGAGTTTGGTTTTGTTGTAGTTCGAGCCAGAGCGCAAAGGAGTATAATTCTATTGGCGGTGTAGACCACAAGCGGTCTTTCAATCACGTGCGAGTGAATGCGCTTTTCAGATCAGATGAGATCAGAGCCGCGTGTGTACACATTTGTTGATATTCTTTGCTTGTTAGCGAGTTATTAGCTTAGTTATAGATAAGTATTATGTCAGCAATGGGGAGTTACTGCTTTCTACAAGAGCACAAAACGTGTAGGCTACATTTCAAGCGGTCTTAGAAAAGCAAGTCATGTAAAAAGCTTACGTCTTCCTGATTAAAGGAGGAGCGTTGTATTTTGACAGTCTTGAATATGCAAATAAGCCAAAAAGAGGGGTTGCCTACATTGTCTAATTATCTGTATGGTAATAATAATAAAATGTAAAGTGGTTTCTTGCATCATACAACACAATGTAATTCACAGCCTCAGTGTTCACTGTAAACGAGCGCTGGAAGTTGCACAACATTTTCACAACGTTCAAGTTTCCGCTCACGATACCTAAATTTAGCCCAGAGACCCCAAAAATTAGAGGGAACATTGGTGGTAATAATCATGTGACAGATGCTGTAGATGGTCCTATGGACTTACTCTTATTGACCAAGCTGTGATGAGCTGTACATATGTAGGATCATCAATTTTAGCCAGTTTGCCACAGCAGGAAAATAATTCTGCAGCAACAGGAAATGTGAATTATGTGGATTGTAATTAAATGGACATTTTTGTAGGTGTTGATACATTTGTCATAAAAGAAAATCAAGGCTAAAATTTCTAAGTGGAAATTACAAACTTCATAGCCTTCTTAAACCTCAAATACATGCATTACAAATGTCCTTATATTGCAGGAAAGTTATCCTGCAACAGGGTGATCAAATGAAGATCCTTCATCTGTACCACAGGCATTGCATTTCAAAGATGGTACAAAAATACATTTTTAAAAAGTTTTTTTTTCTCTGTATTATCTTTTACCAGATCTAATATGTGATATTCTCCTACATTCCTTTCACATTTCCATAAACTTCAATGTGTTTCCTTTCAAATGGTACCAACAAAATGCATATCCTTGCTTCATGGCCTGAGCCACAGGCAGTTAGAGTTGGATGTCATTTTAGGCAAAAATTGAAAAAAAAAGGACCCGTTCCTTATGAGGTTTTAACCTGCATGGGATTCATTTTTGCTATTCCTTAGGAGTTGCTCTAGTAAGTCTTTCTCCTCCCTCTATGGAGAATATGAGTGGCTCAAGAGGGAAATTAAGAGATTTTTTGCTGCAACAAACAGGTGGCCTTGACTAGTAACCGGAAGGTTGCAAGTTCAAACCCCCGAGCTGACAAGGTACTAATCTGTCGTTCTGCCCCTGAACAGGCAGTTAATCCACTGTTCCTAGGCCGTCATTGAAAATAAGAATTTGTTCTTAACTGACTTGCCTAGTTAGATAAAGGTAAAATAAAAAAAATAAAAATAGAAATGTGATTAAAGGAATATTTCACCCAAAGTCCATCATTGATTAATTGTTTTGTTACCTTGGAAATAGTCTATAGGCGGCCTATGGGCTATCAATCATTGTGTAGATAGATGTATCTACAACAAAAATATAAGACACAACATGTGAAGTGTTGGTCCCAGAAATGTTTCATATGCACAAGCTTATTTCTCTCAAAATGTTCTGCCCATTTCTTTTTTTACATACCTGTTAGTGAACATTTCTCATTTGCCAAGATAATCCATCCAACACATGATCATTACACAGGTGCACCTTATGCTGGGGAGAATAAAATGCCCCTCTAAAATGTGCAGTTGTATCACAACACCACATATATGTCTCAAGTTGAGGTAGCGTGCAATTGGCGTGCTGACTGCAGGAATGTTCACCAGAGCTGTTGGCAGTACGTCCAACCCGGCCTCACAACCACAGACCACATGTATAGCGTCACGTGGGCAGGCGGTTTGCTGATGTCAATGTTGTGAACAGAGTGCCCCATGGTGGCGGTGGGGTTATGGTATGGGCAGGCATAAGCTACGGACAACGAACACAATTCCATTTTATCGATGACAATTTGAATGCACAAAGATACCGTGATGAGTTCCTGAGGCTCATTGTCATGCCCTTCATCCGCCGCCATCACCTCATGTTTCAGCATGATAATGCACGGCCCCATGTCACGAGGATCAATACAGAAAAGCTAAAAATGTCCCAATTTTTCTATGGCTCCCATACTCACCAGACATGTCATCCATTGAGCATGTTTGGGATGCTCTGGATCAATGTGTATGACAGCCTGTTCCAGCTCCCACCAATATCCAGCAACTTCACACATCAATTGAAGAGTGGGAAAACATTCCACAGACCACAATCAACAGTCTGATCAACTCCATGCGAAGGAGATGTGTCGCGCTGCATGAGGCAAATGGTGGTCCCACCAGATACTGACTGGTTTTCTGATCCAAGCCCCTACCTTTTTCTTAAGGTATCTGTGTCCAACAGTTGCATATCTGTATTCCCAGTCATGTGAAATACATAGATTAGTGTCTAATTTATTTATTTCAATTTACTTATATGATCTGTATGTTGAGTTTATATTTTTGGTCAGTGTATCTACAGCCATCTACCCATCTGCCTGTCCGTCTGTCAGTCTGCCTGTCCATCTGCCCATCTGTCTGTTTGACAACCCACCAAGTCCTCCAGTTAAATGAGTCCCAGGATACAGCCACTAGATCTAAATGAGGTGGGAAGAGAGTCAGAGAGTGGCCTCCCTCCCACCCTGTAGTGGCCGTGCTCTTTTCAGCAGCCACTTAGCAACACAAGGGATGAGTCATAGCCTGCTTCTGGCTCGTCAATTACCCTGACATGGCATGCAGCGAGAGTGTGGGTCACCCAACAGAGCTAGGTGCAGAGGAAGACGGCACAATCAGGGTTACTGAGACACACTGAAGCAGCAGGATAGATAGTTGCCAAAGGGAGTGATGGAATGAATAAGAAAAATGGAGACGTGGGGAGTTGGTAAATAGAGAGAGCGTGGTGTAATGGAAAGTCAACGTGAAACTGAGGGACTCAAATCAAAATGTATTGGTCACGTACAGTCGTGGGCAAAAGTTGAGAATGACACAAATATCAAAGTCTGCAGCCTCAGTTTGTATGATGTCAATTTGCATATACTCCAGAATGTTATAAAGAGTGATCAGATGAATTGCAATTAATTGCAAAGTCCTTCTTTGCCATGCAAATAAACTCAATCACCAAAAAACATTTCCATTGCATTTCAGCCCTGCCACAAAAGGACCAGCTGACATCATGTCAGGGTAATTGTGATTCTCTCGTTAACATAGGTGCAAGTGTTGACGAGGACAAGGCTGGAGATCACTCTGTCATGCTGATTTAGTTAAAATAACAGACTGGAAGCTTCAAAAGGAGGGTGGTGCTTGGAATCATTGTTCTTCCTCTGTCAAGCATGGTTACCTGCAAGGAAACACGTGCCGTCATCATTGCTTTGCACAAAAAGGGCTTCACAGGCAAGGATATTGCTGCCAGTAAGATTGCACCTAAATCAACCATTTATCAGATCATCAAGAACTTCAAGGAGAGTGGTTCAATTGTTGTGAAGAAGGCTTCAGGGTGCCCAAGAAAGTCCAGCAAGCGCCAGGACCGTCTCCGAATGTTGATTCAGCTGCGGGATCGGGGCACCACCAGTACAGAGCTTGCTCAGGAATGGCAGCAGGCAGGTGTGAGTGCATCTGCAAGCACAGTGAGGCAAAGACTTTTGGAGGATGGCCTGGTGTCAAGAAGGGCAGCAAAGAAGCCACTTCTCTCCAAGAAAAACATCAGGGACAGACTGATATTCTGCAAAAGGTACAGGGATTGGACTGCTGAGGACTGGGGTAAAGTCATTTACTCTGATGAATCTCCTTTCCGATTGTTTGGGGCACCCGGAGAAAAATCTTGTCCGGAGAAGACAAGGTGAGAGCTACCATCAGTCCTGTGTCATGCCAACAGTAAAGCATCATGAGGCCATTCATGTGTGGGGTTGCTTCTCAGCCAAGGGAGTGGGTTCACTCACAATTTTGCCTAAGAACACAGCCATGAATAAAGAATGGTACCAACACATCCTCCGAGAGCAACTTCTCCCAACCATCCAGGAACAGTTTAGTGACGAACAATGCCTTTTCCAACATGATGGAGCACCTTGCCAGAAGGCAAAAGTGATAAATAAATGGCTCGGGGAACAAAACATTAATATTTTGGGTCCATGGCCAGGAAACTCCCCAGACCTTAATCCCATTGAGAACTTGTGGTCAATCCTCAAGAGGTGGGTGGACAAACAAAACCCCACAAATTCTGACAAATTCCAAGCATTGATTATGCAAGAATGGGCTGCCATCAGTCAGGATGTGGCCCGAAAGTTCATTGACAGCATGTCAGGATGGATTGCAGAGGTCTCGAAAAAGAAGGGTCAACACTGCAAATATTGACTCTTTGCATCAACTTCATGTAATTGTCAATAAAAGCCTTTGACACTTATGAAATGCTTGTAATTATTCTTCATAGTAACATCTGACAATATCTATATTCATGTCATTCTCAAAACTTTTGGCCACGACTGTACACAGATTTGCAGATGTGTTTTGCATGTGCAGCGAAATATTTGTGTTTGTAGCTCCAACAGTGCAGTAATACCTAGCAAAAAGTAATACAAAAAAATATATAAAACTACTGAGGTGTGAATATCTGCTTAAATACATGTTGCGTTTATATTTTTGCTCAGTAGCATGTAGGTCACTTTCACAAAAATTGTCCAATTGAGAGAGCAGCGAAGCAAAGCATTTGGTTTCATTCAACATACATTTATAATAGGCTACCACATTTCAGACATATTTTGAACACAAAACGTGCTAAACATGCTGTGGAAACGTGAACGAGCAGAATTAAGCTACAATCCGACAGTATTTCAAGTGTCACAGATAACTGGAGTTATCCACAAATGCCTATTAGTCTTAATGCCCGGTTTCTCTTTACAATTGCACTTGAAAGCAAACTTTTTTTTTTAAACAGATGAAGACGTAAGTGCAAGGCTACTAGTGTTGCTGTAACTTTCAGTCCATAGACTGCATGACTTGACTGACAGCACTGAGGACAAACAGGACTACTTCTAGTTCAGTGCTCCTGACTACAGGGCCAGGCTGGTGTCAGGATTTCTTTCCTACTGTGAGACATTTTCTCACTGCTGCCGTCCTGTCTTTTCCAGTAAAGGACTTCACCATGGGCCTCAGATCAGAGGTATTTTCCTATTGCCTCTTACTACTGGCATTTGCTTTTCCGCAAATAGGACTTAGGACTAGTATCAATAGTACTAGTATCAAGCATCTCAGAGTAGAAGTGCTGATTTAGGTTCAGTTTTTCCTTTTAGATCACAAAAAAATAAGATTACATGGACAGGTGGGGGACCTGATCTTAGATCAGCAGTCCTACTCTGAGACGTTATACATACGGCCCCTTAGCTCCTTTATTTGGTGCCCTGGTTCTTAGGAGCAGGACGCAGAGAAAAGATGCATGAAGTGGGAACTTAGTCAGGTGGGGGAAGAGGAGGCAGACAGGCAGCTCTTTGAACAGTATACCTGGGTCGTATTCATTAGGGCACACTGTACCAAAATGTTGAGCAACAGAAACCGAAAGTGTGTTTCTTATTGGATGACTTCAGAAAGTAAATCCCAGTTTCGGACTGCTTTCTTCCTTTTAGTGAATATGACCCTGTTCTGTCCATTTAAAGTAATAAAGAATGAGAGCCTTCTAAGATTAAATACATCTCTCCTTGAGTTATTTTGAGGGCTTCAACACATTTTATCATGAAATAGTCCACTATTGGAGATTTTTCCTGTATGGGTAGGTCTTTTTTGGATTCCTGTCTTTGTTGTTGAGCACCACTCTTACTTTCCTTTGTTGATTTAAGTGCTGAGGCCTACCTGAACTTGCTGATCAATGAGCATTTGAGCAGATTCTGAAGGGGTTGAATGGTGAGGTGTGTGTGCGTGAATGAGTGAAAGGTTTTATGGTATCACTTTATTTGGATAGTCCACAGTAGAGGGTTTATTGAATGTTTTTAGATGTTCAACTAACTACTAGTCTGTAGAGTCTTGCATACTGTCAAACTAATAGTGTGGGGGCAAATGATTTTAGGCTTCTGATAAACTTCTCGTCTACATTCAGAGAGTGAATGGGACGGTAATGATGTGTGAGCATGACTCAAACCTTTTACATCAGTAATCAATTTGTTTTTCTTCATAATAAAAGCACGCTTGGCTAACTGAGCAAGTATGCAAAAGAATCTGAGTCAGAAAATCGCAGTTTAAAATATCAGATTATAATAATATATGCCAGTGAGAGGATACTTTTAGCCAAAGCAACTTACAATCATGCATACATTCATTTTAAGTATGGGGGAACCAGGAATTAAACAAAGCGCCATGCTCTACCAACTGAGCTACAGAGGATCTACATGGAGGAAGCGTATATGAGGCATTATCCAGAGTGCTTTGCAACTGCCAGTTATCTGAAAAGAGGAACTCCCCTGATACTCCACCTCGTCTCAAGCACCTTTTTAGAGTAACTGCCCTTCTTGACTCAGAATTGGTGAGTTATCAGCAGTACTTACACTATATGACCAAAGGTATGTGGACACCTGCTCACCGAACATCTCGTTTCAAAATCATGGGCATTAATATGAAGTTGGCCCCCCCTTTCCTGCTATTACAGCCTCCACTTTTCGGGGAAGGCTTTCCACTAGATGTTGGAACATTGCTGCAGGGACTTGCTTCCATTCAGAAACAAGAGCATTAGTGAGGTCAGGAACTGATGTTAGGTGATTAGGCCTGGCTCGCAGTCGGCATTCCAATTCATCCCAAAGGTGTTCGATGGGGTTGAGGTCAGTGCTCTATGTAGGCCAGTCAAGTTCTTCCACACAGATCTCAACAAACTATTTCTGTATGGACCTTGCTTTGTGCACATTGGCATTGTCATGCTGAAACAGGAAAGGGCCTTCCCCAAACTGTTGCCACAAAGTTGGAAGCACAGAATTGTCTATAATGTCATTGTATGCGTAGAGTTAAGATTTCCCTTCACTGGAACTAAGGGGCCTAGCCGAACCATAAAGAACAGCCCCAGACCATTATTCCTCCTCCAAACTTTAGTTGGCACTATGCAGTTGGGCAGGTAGCGTTCTCCTGGCATCCACCCAACCCAGATTAGTCCGTCGGACTACCAGATGGTGAAGCGTGATTCATCACTCCAGAGAACAAATTTCTACTGCTCCAGAGTCCAATAGCGGCAAACCACTTACACCACTAAAACCAACACTTGCCATTGTGTATGGTGATCTTAGGCTTGTGTGCAGCTGCTCGGCCATTGAAACCCATTTCATGAAGCTCCCGCCGAACAGTTCTTAAGTTGACGTTGCTTCCAGAGACAGTTTGAAACTCGGTAAGTTTTGCAACAGAGGACATATTTTCCGTGCTACGTGCTTCAGCACTTGGCTCTCCCATTCTGTGAGCTTGTGTGGCCTACCATTTCGCAGCTGAGCTGTTGTTGCGATTAGACATTTTCACAATAACAGCACTTTACAGTTGACTAGGGCAGCTTTAGCGGGGCAAAAATTTGATGAACTGACTTGTTGGAAAGGTGGCATCCTATGAAGGTGCCACATTGAAAGTCACTGAGCTCTTCAGTAAGGCCATTCTTCTGCCAATGTTTGTCTATGGAGATTGTAAGGCTGTGTTCTTGATTTTATACACCTGTCAAGGTGTGGCTGAAAGGGATTACAGCCTTGAGTCTTCTTGGGTGTGACGCTACAAGCTTGGCACACAAGTATTTGGGGAGTTTCTCCCATTCTTCTCTTCAGATCCGCTCAAGCTCTGTCAGATTGGATGGGGAGCGTTGCTGCACAGCTATTTTCAGGTCTCTCCAGCACGCACTCTGGAGCAGGTTTTCATCAAGGAGCTCTCTGTACTTTGCTCTGTTCATCGATCCTGACTAGTCTCCCAGTCCCTGCTGCTGAAAAACATCCCCACACCATGATTCACCTTAGGGATGGTGCCAGGTTTCCTCCAGACGTGAAGCTTAGCATTCAGGCCAAAGAGTTTAATCTCGGTTTCATCAGACCAGAGCATTTTGTTTCTCATGGTCTGAGAGTCTTATAGGTGCCTTTTGGCAAACTCCAAGAGAGCTTTCATGTGCCTTTTACTGAGGAGTGGCTTCCACCTGGCCACGTTACCATAAAGGCCTGATTGGTGGTGTGCTGCAGAGATGGTTGTCCTTCTGGAAGGTTCTCCCATCTTCACAGAGGAATTCTGGAGCTCTGTCATAGTGACCATTGGGTTCTTGGCCACCTCCCTGACCAAGGCCCTTCTCCCCTGATTGCTCAGTTTGGTCGGGCAGCCAGCTTTAGTAAGAGTCTTGGTGGTTCCAAACTTCTTCCATTTAAGGATGATGGAAGCCACTGTGTTCTTGGGGACCTTCAATGCTGCAGACATTTTTTTGGTACTCTTCCCTAGATCTGTGCCTCGACACAATCCTGTCTCTGAGCTCTACGGACAATTCCTTCGACCTAATGGCATGATTTTTGCTCTGACATGCACTGTCAACTGTGGGACCTTATATAGACAGGTGTGTGTCTTTCCAAATCATGTCCAATCAATTGAATTTACCACAGGTGTACTCCAATCAAGTTGTAGAAACGTCTCAAGGATGATCAATGGAAACAGGATGCACATGAGCTCAATTTCGAGTCCAATTACAAAGAGTCTGAATACATATAAATAAGTTACGTTTTTTAATTTGTAATACATTTGCAAAATGTTCTAAAGACCTTTTCTATCGCTTTGTCATTATGGGGTATTGTGTGTAGATTGATGAGGAAAATATTGTATTTAAATACATTTGGTAATAAGGCTGTAACATAAGAAATGTAGAAAAATTCAAAATTCAAAGGGTCATGCATAGCGTAGCTAGTTGACGAAGGCCCAGAAGATCGTGAAGGACTCCAGTCACAACTAATGTTGAAAACTTATCGTTAGTGAGATTCCAGTAACCAATAATATTTGTTGTGATATGTTTAAGTTGACAGCTATTACTTCAATCTTCTGGGCCTTCCTCAGCTAGCTATGCTATACAGTGCATTCTATAGGCAGGATATATGGCCAATAAGTCGATTGTACTACTGATGTATTTAATTCATTTTGAGCACATTGTACAAATTTCAGCATTTCAATATTTACTCAAGGTAATTCATTTTTTGTAAGTATTTTTATTTCCAAAATACAAGCCGGCATTATTTGACTAAATTATTCAGTTGTGCGGTTCATTTCTCCCTACTGCTCCAGTAAGTGAACCAAACTGCTCCAAAAGAGTTTAAGCTTAAAGATACAGTAGCCCTTCGTGTTAAGCAATTGTTACATAAAGTGGCAAGCTTGCCAGGAGGAACATCAAGATGGGTTTCCAGTCATTCCTCATTTGTCAGAGAAGGAGCTGATGGAAAAACAAAGAGCTGATGCCAGCCTCAGAGAGGTCGTCACTCAGTTGCAAACAGGGGAGAAACGTCCTCCCACTGTTAGAGCCAAGCTCCCAGAACTCTCTCTGTTGCTACGTGAGTGGAACCAGTTTGAGCAAAAGAAAGGTGTTCTTTACAGGAGAAGGCAGCAAGGAGCCAACACTACTTTGCAGTTAGTGTTTCCAGAAGAGCTGAGAGTAGTTGCATTGAAAAGCCTGCATGATGATATGGGTCATATGGCCATGGAGCGCACATTGGATATCATACGATCCCGGTTCTATTGGCCCAAGATGATGTCAATGTCTGTGGAGGAGAAAGTTAATACCCGTGACCGCTGTGTGCGACGTAAAACCCTCCCAGAGAAAGCTGCACCTCTAGTTAGCATTAAGACCTGCAGGCCTTTGGAGCTAGTATGCATGGAGATCCTTTCTTTGGAGCCTGATCATAGTAACTAAGGATATACTGATAATTACAGATCACTTTACCAAGTACACAGTGGCCATAGCAACTCCCAACCAGAAAGCACGCACCATTGCAAAGTCTCTCTGGGACCACTTCATTGTGCACTATGGCTTTCCTGAGCGCCTCCACAGGAACCAAGGTCCTGATTTTGAATCACGAACAATCAAAGAGCTGTGTGAGATTGCTGGAATCAAGAAGGTGAGAACAATGCCGTATCATCCAAGAAGAAATCCTGTTGAGCGTTTTAACAGGACGATACGCCAGATGCTTGGTGCTCGGAGCATGCGTGACAAAACTCTGTTAAACCACTTGTACATGCATTCAACTGCATGAAGAATGAAGTCATCAGCTACACTCCATATGAACCAATGTTCGAGAGACAACCTAGACTACCAGTTGGCATAGCCTTCAAACTACCTGTTAATGACCAGAAGAAATTGCATTCACAGTATGTGCAAGATGTGAAGAGTCAGGATAGCCACCCGGAACGCTCTCGAAACAGCCAGATTTGACAGGTATGTCACAGAGTTCCCTCTTGACGTTGTTGACAGAGTTCTTGTGAGAAATGTTAAACTGAGAGGGAAACATAAGTTGGCTGATAAGTGGGAAACCAAAATTTATGTAGTCACCAAATGTTCAAGTGATATACATTCAAGCCTGAGAGCAAGGATGGTCCACTGCACCATGACCTTTTACTGCCTTGTGAATTCTTGTTTGCGACTACACATGAAAAACCTGTCACGTCGCAGCACATCTGAAAACCTCGCACACGACTTCTTCCAGGTACTGATGTGACTGAAGAAGATGAGACACATTCAGATTCTGATGTTGACTTCAGGATTGAAAACGCAAAAAGTCAAAAGCCTGTTAGGTTTACCAAGGTCTATGATACTCACAGGTTGAGCAACCTTCCTTGTCGTTACAGCAGACCAAGAAGTCCTTGCAGAATAAGTTAGAACATCAGTCTGACTACTTACCTGAAGAACCTGAAACACCTGACAGTGAGACAAACAACTTACCTGAACATTCTGCAGATCCTCTTGAAGAAGTTTCTCTCATCATAGACAAATAATTACCTGTTCTCCCTGACATGTCTGAAAGTGCTGAAGAGACATAACACAAGGGACAATGTCCCCATTGATCATGCTCCAGTTGACTCTCTCTGTGGAGAAAAACAATAGTAAACAGCAACATGAGGAAACTGACAGCGCTGTCTGGCATACTTTCAGGCAGTGAGCGAGACCAGAAAGGTACTCTCAGTTTGGAAACCTCCTAACCTTTGTTCGTCAGTCCTTGTTCCAAGGGTTTAGTGCAGCCCTCACAAGTTCACTGAATGGATTTGATCAATCAGAAGTTAAAAGGGTTTCCTGTGCAATGTCATCAAGTGACCATACAGCCAACAAGAAGATGCAACGGGACGTGCATACCTTCAAGAGGAGAGGTTGTAACGCAGGTCAATTAATGTTGAATACTTATCCTTACTAGTGAGATTCCAGTAACCAATCATATTGTTTAAATTGACAGCTATTACAAATCAGCTGTCAGAAGCTGCATGACGAGCAGTTTATTTTGAGCCAATCAAAACTCAATATTCTCTTAATCCCTCTCCTAACCTCACATTATACACCAGTTGGGGCCAACATGCTGAAAAAGAGCTAGAACGGAACGTGACGAGCTACCGCCATTCCATAGAAGAAAAACAAACTAAGTTTCAAATTGTTGCGAAGTTGTATAAAACTGAACTAAAAAGAGAACTGGATATTAATACTCACTTATCTATATGAATGTGCTGTGAAGGGATTGAGGGAAAGATTGACGCTAGGATTTGGTATGGAGAACGAGCTGCTAGCGATTAGGCTACCTAAGCTATTGCTAGCATTTTGTGCGTGTTCATACTGAACCAAGCATACGCACAAGCCGTTAACATTTAGGCTAGCTCAGCTATCAATCAATTTAAATAGCAAATGTTAGTGAACATGCATGGCGAACTATTTTAGTTTTCAGACTTTTATAAAATGTTATTAGCTAGTATCATAATCCATTTTGGTACACTTATGTTTTACATTACTTTATAAGAAATTACATGTAGGTGTAAGCACTAGTACTTTTCATTTGCCCGGGCTAGTCTATTGTTCAGTCCACGTGAGCTTAGTGCTGTAGTTAAAGTGTAAAGCATTTTGACTTTGATTTTGAAGTTTTATTTTCTTAGTCCTGTAAGATAAAGCTAAGCACTATATTAGTGGTTATATGAAAGGTACTGATATATATATATATATTAGTGTGATCCTGTTTGTAAAACAGGATTCATTTCCACTAAGGATGGCGAGCTGCCCGAACCCAGGACATCAATAATATTTGCATGCAAAGATTTATTTTCCTTGGAGAACACTGAATTTGCACTGCCATACTAAGGTATGGTAGAATTTTTCTTGACAGACATCATTGCATCATACATTGCAGTGGGGTTGTTATAAGCACCTTAGTGTTTATTGATAGGCATAGTCACTCACATCTGATTCCATGTCATAGTGGTATATAAGTTGGTATTGTGAATTGGGTTGTGTTTTTCTGAGGAGTCATGTTTATTGTATTGCTACAGAACATTGAAATCTGAGAGACCCTCAGATTAAGATAGAGTTGGGTGCACCCTAGTAAACTATAGGCAGAATATATGGCCAATATAAGTCGATTGTACTACTGATGTATTGCATTCATTTTGAGCTCAATGTACAAATTTCACTATTTACTAAAGGTGATTCATTTTTTGTAAGTATTTTTATTTCCAAAATACAAGCCAGCATTCTTTTCCTAAATTATTCAGTTGTGCGGTTCATTTCTCCCTACTGCTCCAGTAGTGAACCAAACTGCTCCAATAGAGTTTAAGCTTAAACATACAGCCCATAGTGTTATCAATTGTTACATAAGCATTTCAATGCACCTTGTAAACCTGCTGTAAACTGTGTACATGACAAATAAAATTTTATTTTATTTGAGCTTCACCTTACACCAATCAAGTCCTTCCAGATCTGAGTGTACTAGGACTTAATTACAGTGTAGGGGATGTAGGTAGGGATCCATTCTCGACTGGAGCACTGTGAACACACCACCTGAGCTTTTGTTAATCCTTACCCCCTACACGGTATTCTCCTAGGGTGCAAAGCATCCCATGCTTCGTTGCCTCAATGGTCAGATTGCTAAGAGACTACAGTAAGTGAGACTTTGCACTGAAGTGACTTGGTATTAGCAGGAGTGGGTAAAAGACTTGTGCCTGAACAAACTGATTGAGCGGTAGGGGCTTCAGGGAACCATTACCATGTCAACCATGCATGGTATTACATATACATTCTAAGTGGCGTATTTAAGACCCTGTAGTGTTTTCCACAAATGTCTTCAGACTGGGTGCAAAACCCTTCAAAGTAACATCCTGGCCTGGCAACAACATCTCAGGCTGTAAGTATTTGTTTAAACCCGTTCATGTCACCCATTGTGCTTAAATTAAAATAAAAAGCCCTTAAAATAGGCAAATGTAGTGGTACAGTGCATTGCCTCAGCAAGGATGAAGGGTCAAATTGCCTTGAATGTTCTACAGCTAAAGCGGTGTCTTTGTCCTCGTGTTTTGCCTTGTCTCTATGGCGTTAACGAAGTGGATGAATACAGTGTCAGTCTCTGCAGCTGCAAAGGCCACTGCGTAAAAGGCTTAGTAATCCTTTGGCAAAGACTGTGGGCCGAGAGTTCTGCGACGCTTACACAGTGACGATAAACTGAGGACGGGCCGTGTGTACTTTTGGGTCACCAGCCACTGCTACTGTTCTCTTGAATGAACTGCATTGACAGTATGTGCCATTAGCTGTGCCCTGGGAATGGACGTTAAAAAAAATGTACAGGTTTGTGACAATTAGATTAGCCATAAGTGGAGCAGTTTCATAAAAAACTGTGCTGTATAAGGTTGATGAATGAACATGGTAGAGACAGTTGTAAATGTGCAACAAGAAACAAGGATCTAAACAGATAGCTGGTTGAAATATGAATAGACTACAGTGGTTTTGTGAATCATGCATACCTGACCACCATGCTTATGGTGTGTGTGTGTGTGTGTGCGAGAGAGTGTGAGTGTGAGTGAGACCAGTAAATGGTGAAGAAGAACCCACTCAATCCATAAATATGCCATAAACATACTGTCTTCATCAACAGACACGGGCTGGCACCAACACTAAACTGTCCAATAAAATATTTTATGCAACCGTGTTAAAAATAGGCCCATCATCATAACAAAATGCCATTAGGCCTGTTGCCGTTGTCTAAAAGCACTTGAGAATAAAAACGCTTGGTTGATAAACATTGTAGAGAATGAGGGCATGTCTGTTTATGATGGGAAAGTGATTAAACAGCCATAGAGGTGAAAACAGCTGAGAGGTAGGTTAACTGAAAGGGGAATAGTCTAATGATTACTCAAGGTGCCCCGTGCACGCCTGCATGGTCCACGCCACAGTGAATCGATGTTCTATAGGGCTGCACAGATGTGGAAGTCTTTGATCCTATACATCATGTGGAACGCAGGGTCATTGATCATAGGACTGTTTGATCTGCTCAGCATGGGAACCAATTGATGCTGTCAAACGCAATGGCTGAGTTGGGATGGGCAAGGGTCCATGGAATGAGCGTCCAATATAGGCTACTATCCGAAACCCAGGCTTATGCTGAAGGAAATTGTTCAAATAATCATAATACATACACTATATATACACAAAATTATGTGGCCACCCCTTCAAATTAGTGGATTTGGCTATTTCAGCCACACCCATTGCTGACAGGTGTACAAAATCGAGCACACAGACAGGCAATCTCCATAGACAAACATTGGCAGTAGAATGGCCTTACTGAGGAGCTCGGTGACTTTCAACGTGGCACCGTCATAGGATGCCACGTTTCCAACAAGTCGGTTCGTCAAATTTCTCCCCTGCAAGAGCAGTCAACTGTAATTGCTGTTATTGTGAAGTTGAAACGTCTAGGAGCAACAACGGCTCAGCCTCGAAGTGGTAGGTCACACAAGCTCACAGAACGGGAGCACCGAGTGCTGAAGTGTGTAGCGCATAAAAATCGTCTGTCCTCGGTTGCAACACTCGCTGCCGAGTTCCAAACTGCCTCTGGAAGCAATGTCTGCACAAGAACCTGTTCGGCACACAAGCCTAAAATCACCATGCGCAATGCCAAGTGTTGGTTGAACTGATGTACAGCACGCCGCCTTTGGACTCTGGAGCAGTGGAAACATGTTCTCTGGAGTGATGAATCACACTTCACCATCTGGCAGTTCGATGGACTAATCTGGGTTTGGCGGATGCCAAGAGAACGCTACCTGCCTGAATGCATAGTGCCAGCTGTAAAGTTTGGTGGAAGAGGAATACTGTTCTGGGGCTGTTCTTCATGGTTCGGGCTAGGCCCCTTAGTTCCAGTGAAGGGAAATCTTAACGCTACAGCATACAATGACATTCTAGACAATTCTGTGCTTCCAACTTTGTGGTAACAGTTTGGAGGAGGCCCTTTACTGTTTCAGTATGACAACGCCCCTGTGCACAAAGCAAGGTCCATATAGAAATAGTTTGTTGAGATCGGTGTGGAAGAACTTGACTGGCCTGCACAGAGCCCTGACCTCAACCCCATCAAACACCTTTGGGATGAATTGAAACGCCGACTGCGAGCCAGGCCCAACATCAGTCCCCGACATCACTAATGCTCTTGTGGCTGAATGGAAGCAAGTCCCTGCAGCAATGTTCCAACATAGCAGCAAAGGGTGGACCAATTCCATATTAAATGTCTGCCCACTGGGTAAAACATTGTTTAATCAACCGTGTTTCTACATCATTTCAACCAAACAGAATGTATGTGTTGGTTGAATCAACTTGGAAAACGGATCGGATTTGCAAAAAGTCATCAATAAGGGAATTTTAACCCAAATCTAACCTAAATCCAATGACTGGGTCACATGTTTGGTTGATTTCACGTTAGTTGACAACTCAACCAAATGTAAATAAAAACTAGACGTTGAACTAACATCTGTGCACAGTGGGAGTGTCTGTGCGCTCAATGTAACGAATCAAAATATAACCTAGCGACGAAAAAAGCGTCTAGACATTTCGCCTAAAATGATTGACCACACCACAAGCGCTTTCTTCTTCACTGTAGGCTGTGTCATCTTCGCGTCCAATCTTATTAGGCCAATAAATAAATTTAGCAATACATTAAATTATGATTTAAATATTATGGGTTTGTGTAAAATAGGCTTTGCAGTATAGTATAGGGTAGCCTACAGTTAATTTCTAATCAGCACATTTACTGCAAAACCAGTTGGGCTATGCGCGTATACGGCTCCAAACATTACGCACAAATAGCGTATTTTGGGAGAGCATCCATTCATTTTAAATAGTACTGGATGAAAATGGCAAACGCGTCAGGATATTTATCTCAATTCTCAGAGAATCACTTTTATGAAATGTTTTGCTGTCAAATGGAAGCATGGAGTGCTTATTATTCCGATGTGGTCCTCATATCCCATTTAGCAATACCAAAGCGATTAGATTTATAATAAAACTCCAATATCATAGCCTATAGAATATCCTGACAACAAAATATGTAGGCCTATCTTACCTGTGTTGTGCACTAGATCGATGCTGGATTCGGTGAGTAGGTTTGGGTCACTTTGAGATTTGCCTCGTTGCAAAAGACAGCCGTCTATTCCATTTCCATCGGATGTAGCCATAGGGATAGAGCACAGGAATTCTGAATAAAATATTGAAAACCCTACCAGAGGCAGGCAACTTCAGAAGTAAACAGCAGTAGTGCAGATTTAATTCGTTATGACAACAGCGGCTTTGAGCATCTAATGGGGGGCCATGGGTGCTGAGCAGAAATTCCTAGTATGTTGGAGCGCGTGTGGACGTGGGAGCGGTGATACGGATGTGCCCATCTATATTCCTGCGTTCATAACCAAGTGGGAATGTGGTAAATATCAGTTGGTTGGATTAAAGTGTTTTGCTCGCAACATCGGCTGCGTTTATACGCTGGTTTATACAGACAGACCCATTTCTATATTTTCCCCCACTAATTGGTCTTTTGACCAATCACATCAGGTCTTTTTCAGCTCTGATTGGCCAAAAGACCAATTAGTAAGAAACACATATCAAAATTAGGCTTCCTGTGTGAATGCAGCCATTATAGCCAGCAACACACATTTAGGCCTATATACAACATCTGAATTTATTAATGTACTTTCTGTCACCACATCAATGTCAACAAAGCTTTCATGATTTCTGAAGCTGGTTTGGCCAATTCGAATGATCCTAATATCCACATACTATGAGCATGGATGGTGATGAGGGTGAATAGAGCAGAACATCAAGACGTGGTTAAATTGGTTCATTGAAGACATCTCAGGACTACAATGAGTTTGAAAAGGTTTTTTAACATTTTAAATACTGCAATTTATCCTAATATTTCAATGTAATTATGAATGGCATTGAAGGGATTAAAAATGCACTATGTAGAAATTGCTCCACCATTTCCTGTTGCTAAAATTCTAAGAGTTCCCTAATATTGGTTTGTGACAGAACAAGCAATTATAGTGTAGAGAAACATGGTACCATCTAAACTGCTGTGAAATATTTTCCGTAACCAAAAATATTGTATTTTCAGCTGTTTGAAGCTGGTGTACCATACCAGTAAAAGACACAAAAATGAAACTAGCAAGTGAGAAATAACTTACATACGTTCTGCTTCTTAAACTTGCTTTCAATGAGAATGACAGATCTATAACTACAGTTCTATGTGGATTTGGTTGGGTCACACAAAAAGTTGCCTACTGCAGCTTTAAGAAAAAACAGCTGGATAGACCTAGTGTTATTGGCTGAATGGAAATCAGTAGCCAAGGCCTATTGTCTATAAGTAGAGAGAGTACTAACAGAAATGAAGGGAAATGTAGTATATCAGGCTACTGGTTTAAAGGCCTAAGAAGCAACAATATAAAGCATCCTGCGCGGCTTGACTGTGTAGCTATGAAAAACACATACATTAATTTATCCTATTCTGTTACATCAACATATATGTTCAATTTATCAAACAATGAATCCGATGTAAATATTGCTGGTAACAAAGCAAGTTTAGATCAGTCACTATGCGCATCTTTTGCGCAGTGATGATTGTCCATAATATACTCAATTATTTCATCCTATTGGTCAACATGACACGCCGTTAAGGAAGTAGGCGCCGTCATTCAGCAGTCGGGAAAATGAAAGCGCACAGCTGCAATGTTTATATGTTGGCGTTCATTCTTTGTGAATTAGTATACGTGTTTGTTACAGCAGACGTACAAGAAACAAATCAGGTGAAAGATGCCGAGGGCCAAACCCATGCCGTGGAAGAGGAGAGGCAATGGGAGGCTACCGAGGTCGAAACGAATCTATCGTTAACAGATACTCCAAGCGACAACGAAGCTGACCATGTTCAAACCTATGACATCCCCCCACCACCTCCCGCAAAATACAAAATCCAAGAGGCCGCGGAAGAGGAGAGGCGGGACTCCCTCGAAACGAACATAGTAGATGTTCCAAGCGACAAAGTTGCCCATGTCTCTGACACCAAGAAAACCCTAGACGACCCTCCACCACCGCCCGAAAAAGACCGGTTTCAGGAAGAGTTGGTGATCAGACCATTGCATTCTGGGGATACTTACGCCAGCTTCCAGTTCCGAACCTTGTAGGATACGGACTTCTTGCGAGGAAATAAAGGTAAAGAGTTTGATTTGAAATTATATTTGGGTCAATCACATAATGTTCTAGTCATCTATCTAGTAGCCACACTGGGACACTAGCCATCAGTGCATCTTCAGTCAAGGTCCTGTAGTGTAGTGTAGACCCTCCGTGCAGGCTTTTGTTCCAGCACAGCACTAAACATATTTGATTCAACCAACCAATCAATGGCTTGAGGAGTTGAATCGTTGAACAAGGTGTTAGTGCTGGTAGGCTATGTTGACTGTTGCTTAGTCTGACTAATCAGACTTGTAATACACAATTAATTGATATATACAGTCAAACTAATGCCTGCAAAATTGTGTAGATGTTCCTTACAAGCCAGAATGTTGAATAAAATTACGTTTTAAACTTACTCCATTGGTTGTCTGTGCTATTTGTCCTTCAGCTGCTCGAAAATTGATACAAAAATATCCACAGGAAATTGTTTACCTGACTTTTTAGTTAGCTATTGCAACCAGCATGCCATGACAATGGTATATTCTGAATCAGGGGAGGACGGAGAACAATCAACACTTTACATTTTATTTTTGAAATGTTAAATTCCTATTTCAATTTTTAAAAATAAAAAAATATGTGGATTGTTCTCTGTCCTCCCCTGATTCAGAATATACCATGTTCATTGTCATGGCATGCTTGTTTCAATAGGTTCTCTCGTTAATAGCTAACTAAAGTTGGGTAAACAATACTATCCTGTGTATATTTTTCTATCAATTTTCGAGCAGCAGAAGAACAAATAGCACAGACAACCGGTAGAGTAAGTTGAAATGTAATTTTATTAAACATTCTGGCTTGTAAGGAATATTTATACAATTTTGCAGGCATTAGTTCCAGGCTGTATATACCAA
Source organism: Oncorhynchus tshawytscha (assembly GCF_018296145.1). Lineage (NCBI taxonomy): Eukaryota > Metazoa > Chordata > Actinopteri > Salmoniformes > Salmonidae > Oncorhynchus > Oncorhynchus tshawytscha. Next base: position 56,278,115 of record NC_056444.1, on the reverse strand, counting down.
TGAATTGTCTATTGCGAGCTGATTAATCAGAGTAACTTGCTGTGCATTCACTGTCATCAGTACTTAGGCCCCATGCCTAATTTGCCCAACAGTTATGTCCAAGTCAACATACTAGTGTTATATGCAACTCACTGTTTTTCCCCCAAATGTATATTTTCAGTCTCCCACTACCAACTCTTCCCGAAGTCTCTGGGCCAGGTGATTTTGAAGTTCTCTGTGAGTGAGCTCCACATCTCCTTCACTCAGGGCTACTGGAGGACCATGCAGTGGGGCCAGCCTTTCCTACTGTCGCCCCCTGGTGCTGAACTGTGGGTATGGTTTCAGGACACTGTAACTGAGTGAGTGTGTATATACTGTATATTTAGCCACACATGTTCACTTTCCTTACTGTTGAAGATAACATAGCAGCTATATATCTGTCATCATGGTTGGTAGTCAAATATATCCATACGTATGTGTGGCGCTAGTCTCACCCATTTTGTAGTGACAGCCTGCACCACTTTCATTTGGCCTATTGAGTCTTTGACCAGGAATGTGTCGCAACATTTCACAGCCATGTCTTTTTGTCACTGGTGGTAGATACTGCCATTTTACCCATCGCCATTTCTCCCAAACTATATTAGCATTGAAATTCTATTGAATGATGTCATTTCGTCCATTGTCTTGTAGTGTGGACATTGCCTGGAAGGAGCTGACCAACGTCCTCTCAGGGATCTTCTGTGCCTCGCTGAATTTCATTGACTCCACCAACACGGTGCAGCCCAGTGCAGCCCAGTGCCTCCTTCAAGCCTCTAGGTGTGGGCAATGGTAAGTGTTAATGGGATATGTTTTAATAAATTATTAGAATATTACACTGTGAAACATAACTCTGAAACCATATGATTGTATGGAATTGATTAGAATCATTAGGTTATTTTAATGCTGTGTTTGGTTTTAGTCAGTAGAATTATATATCCGGGAGTGTAGTTCTTAGTCAGAATGAATGTTTTGGTGACAATATGTCTAGTATCTTGATAACAGACTGTCTGAGCAAGATTTGGTGCCGAGCAAGATTCGGTGACGACCTTGGCTGGGGGCACTGAGAACTTCCCAGGGTCTCTCCCTATCTTGAGGGAGGGCGGGAAGAAGCTGGGTAGCAGGACAGTGTGGGCGTAGGATACCTAATGTTTTGTGTGGAAGTATGTGTGTCACTATAAATGAAGGTCTTTGTACTGTGCACACCAGAATGTTCCCGTGAATAAACATTTGACTATTGTGGACTGGGCCTCTGTCTGTTTTCATTCCAACCAGTATCTTACAAATTCCGGTCACAGACTGAGTAATTTAAATGAATTGGTTTATGATCATTGAGAACCTAATTCTCGTGACAGTAAGGCACCCAAGTCTCTCCAGTAGCTAGCTTGCCTCTGAACAGAGAGCAGGCTCGTATTCATAAGGGATCAAATGGAAGAAAACGATCTGAAATGGGGAGGTATTATCTGTAACTATCTAATGAGAAACACTTTTCTACGGTATGCCTTAATGAACAAGACCACGTGCCAACCAATGCTTTGCATATGCACTCAAAGGAATCATGACGCAGTTCTGGAATTAGATAGTACTGTATTATTAAAGATGTGAAACTATACCGTGTTGATGTGTGATTCTCCATAATGCTAAGTGTTGTGATGTGACATAAAGTGTGTTGATGTGGACCTGTGTGTCATGCACCTATATGTGTGTCCTGTATACGTCCTCTGCTATACAGTAACGGACCAGCGCTTTCTCCGCTCTGCTGTGTTGCCGCGGGAGATCGTTTGTACTGAGAATCTGACTCCGTGGAAGAAACTCCTTCCCTGCGGCGCCAAGGTACCAGTCCGTCTTATGTTGGATGGTCTTAGGAATGTCACATTTACCAAAAGTGTAGTATTGTAGTATACTAAATCTGAAAAAGGGTGCGGAGGCTTCCTTCTTCATGTTCATTAGGCACTAAACAGGGGAGGAAAAAAACCAGACTGAAAGAGGGAAGGACTACCTGGACTTGTTCTAAAATGGCCATTCTCTTTATTTATTTTGCTACGTCGTGCCCTACTAAACCCTGATTTGTGGTTAGGTGATTATTTTAAAACCATTAGCATGTAGTGTTATCCTTTTATTGGAATGGACTTAAAGTCTGTGTACGTGCATGCGTGTGTGGGGATTAACCATGTTCTTCATGTTGCCCCTCTTCTTTCTCTAGACTGGTCTGGCAGTCCTAATGAACTCTGAGAAATTCTTCCACAGCAGCTTCTACTCCCAGGCTCTACACATCACACCTGTGTGTCAGGTGAGGTGTATGTATATACAGTCTTCAGATGTATGTATCGTTCTCTACTATTATTCTGACATTTAACATTCTTAAAATAAAGTGTTGATCCTAACTGACCTAAGACATACAATTTTTACTAGGATTAAATGTCAGGAATTGTGAAACTGAGTTTAAATGTATTTAAACTTCTGACTTCAACTGTATATTATAGCTACATAGTTATGAGGAATACTATAACCTTTTATCATGTGGTCAGCCATATCAAAGAAAATAACCATCACATTTTTTTGTCTTGGCTTTCTAAAGTAATCCTGTAGAAAATACCAAGCCACTGATTTCACCTTCCATCCTACTTGCAATCCCGTTCGAAAACCTGTCACTGTTGATTAGTCCGAGCCTTTATGTGACACTCGGCTACTGTTGTTTCAGGACTGGCAGTGCAAGTCCACAGCATGGGAGCTGAGACAGACACTGAACGTGGTGTTTGACCTGCACTCCTCTGGCCAGGGCAAATGAGGTGAGAGAGGCCTCTCCTCATTCAGTATTATACCCCTTTCACATACTGAGCTGAGCCAAGCTGTACTGCGCTGGCCTGGTTAAGCCTCCACCATATAGTTGCTGGAAATGTGGACAGTGTGAATGGAAAATATCTGAGCCAGTACAGTGTACGTCGACTCGATAGTGTGAAAAGGGTGTGACAAAAAATATTAACGCAACATGTAAAGTGTTGGTTTCATGAGCTGAAATAAAAGATCCCGGACATTTTATTTCTCTAAAATGTTGTGCACAAATTTGTTTACATCACTGTTAGTGAGCATTTATTCTTTGTCAAGATAATCCAGCCACCTGACAGGTGTGGCATATCAAGAAGCTGACTAAACAGCATGATAATTGCACAGGTGCACCTTGTGCTGAGGACAATAAAAGGCCACTCTAAAATGTGCAGTTTTGTCACACAAGACAATGCCATAGATGTTTTGAGGGAGTGTGCAATTGGCATGCTGACTGCAGGAATGTCCAGCCCGGGGCCTCCACATCTGGCTTCTTCACCTGCTGGATCGTCCGAGACCAACCACCCGGAGAGCTGATGAAACTGGGTTTGCACAACCAAAGGATTTCTGCACAAACTGTCAGAAACCGTCTCAGGGAAGCTCATCTGTTTGCTCATCGTCCTCACCAGGGTCTTGAGCTGACTGCAGTTTGGCGTCGTAACCGACTTCAGTGGGAAAATGCTCACCTTTGATGGACACTGGCATGGTTGAGATGTCTACTCTTTACAGATGAATCCCAGTTTCAAATGGCAGACGGCGTGTACCGCGTAGTGTGGGCGAGAGATTTGCTGATGTCAACGTTGTGAACAAAGTGCCCTGTGGTGGTGGTGGGGTTATGGTGTGGGCAGGCATAAGCTACGGACAATGAACACAATTGCATTTTGATGGCAATTTGAATGCACAGAGATACCGTGATGTGATCCTGAGGCCCATTGTCGTGCCATCACCTCATTTTTCAGCATGATAATGCTTCACCCCATTGTACCGTTTGTCCTCTTCTTCTGACGAGGAGTAAGAGAGGTCCGACCAATGTGCAGCGTGGTAAGTGTACATAACGATACTTTATTTACATGAACACTAAACTACAAAATAACAACGTGAAATACCGAAACAAACTAAACAATCCCGTGTGGCACTGACACGGAAAATAATCACCCACAACTCAAAAGTGAAACCAGGCTACCTAAGTATGGTTCTCAATCAGGGATAACGATTGACAGCTGTCTCTGATTGAGAACCATACGAGGCCAAACACAGAAATCCCAAAACATAGAAAAAGGAACATAGACAACTCACCCAACTCACGCCCTGACCATACTAAAACAAAGACAGAACTAAGGTCAGAACGTGACACCCATGTCGCAAGGATCTATGCACAATTCCCGGAAGCTGAAAATGTCTCAGATCTTCCATGGCCTGCATACTCACCAGACATGTCACCCATTTGAGCATGTTTGGGATGCCTTGGATTGACACGTAGGACAGGGTGTTCCAGTTCCCGCCAATGTCCAGCAACTTCACACAGCCATTGAAGAGGAGTGGAACAAAATTCCACAGACCACAATCAACTCTATGTGAAGGAGATGTCGTGCTGCATGAGGCAAATGGTTGTCACACCAGATAGAGACTGATTTTCTGATCCACACCCCTACCTTTTTTTTTTGTATCTGTGACCAACAGATGCATATCTGTATTCCCAGTCAAGTGAAATCCATAGATTAGGGCCTATTGCATCTATTTCAATTGACTGATTTCCTTACATGAACTTTAACTGAGTAAAATGTTTGCATTTATTGTTGTTCAGTGTAGTATCACCACACTATTGCTAAAACATGCTGGTATTGCCAAGATGTACAGTATCTTCCTCTCTGACACTGCTTCATGTAGGTGCATTTGCATGCTAGCTATATTTTGCACAGCGAAAATGGCACATTTTTCAAATTACATTTATTTTAAGTGAATTTCAAATTGCAACACTTTACAATAAAATGAAGGAGATAATGAACATAACTTTTCATGTAAAAGTAATTTCTTTCTACTGTGGTGTACAGACATTTCCCTTCTAAGCGCCATGAAAAAGACTGGTCACTGCATTTAGAAACATACAAAATGGAGGACATGAACATGATGTGTTGGGTTACTGGGTGTTTCCACAGAGTGGTCCCTGTTCAAGATGTTCTCTCGTACACTTCTCCTGACTGAAGCCTGCCCCCTGGCCTTCTCCAGTAAAGTGTACGTGGACGTCACAGACAACCCTCAGGTAAGTAACCTTACGTGACTAACGTTACATGACCGCATACTTTACACAACTAACTTTACATTACCTCAAACTTTATATGAATCCAAATTCTATTTAGTTAGCAGTTACCTTATACAGTCAAGGAACAGAGCATGAATTTTGAGTTTCAAAAGCAAATTCTTTTGAAGTAAGAAGAAAAGTCAGCAGTCGGCACCAATAATACATACCAAAGTTCAAACAACTATCAACACTCCATGGTCTTCCTATTGAAATGAGCCTTTCTCAGACTGACCTCTTTGTGCATGCCAAGCTTTAGTCCAATCACTGACATACCTGCTACAATGGTGCATCGCGAAAGTAGTTGGCTGAGCATCGCGTGTGTGCCTGCGTGTTTTGTTTATACTAAAACACCAGTCAACACTACTTGTATAGAGTAGTGCAATGGGGGCATGTTCTCAAGCTGTAGGGTTCAAACAAATTCTCCAGCTTGTTGTCACCTACAAGGGATCAGAGATCTGGAGTGAGGTTCATGTCAGGGTGGGCAACTACGTCAGATTCGATGTAACGCGGAACACTACAAAGACAGGCCAATACCATCATTAGTTAGGCTTTTAAGCAGACCCTAGATGGGGGGTAGTTGTTCAAATTAAAATATGAATGAGTTTCTATTTTAATCACGTTCATGTTCTTCTGTAAACTGGACTGTAATTCAGTTTTCTTTATTGTAAACTGCCAATGAGCGCCATTGTGCTACATGTATTTGTGTAATGAAAACCTATTTATCTCTATCAATCCTATGGTATTTGAACAGGAATAGATTGTTGTTGTTTTTCCCCTTTAAAGGGGGAGCAGTTTTGAATTGAGTCTAGCCACACCCCTGTTGAGCCAGGCTGTGGTGCTGGAGGATCGGAGAACCTACTCGGTCTATGACCTCACCAACCAGGCAACGTTCGGACAGACGCGCTCCCTCAACATGCTGCTGCGCTGGAGAGCAGCCGAGAGTGGTGAGTGAGTGACACCGGGCAAGGACACGACTCCATATGTGGGCTGCGTTTCATTCCAGAAAAGATGTTCCCTCGACTGTCTGTTCACTTCCCGTACACAAGTGGAATAAGAAACAGTCCCTATTCCTCTTGTGTATTTATTTTAATTTTAAAAACTGCTCAATCCAATTACAATGCTGTTACTAAGGTACTAAGAAACAGCATGTTAATATGTTGTTGGCAATAGTATAATTTGCAGTTACTACGAAGTATGATCATGTAATGTACGTGTTACAGAAAAGAGAAGATTTTCTGATATGAAGGAATTTTGATGTAGGGCCATATAGAAATTATATATATATATAGACCATATAGAAATTCTATTTCTATTTTAGTAATTCTATTTCTATTATTGACCATATGAAGGCTCCCTCCTTTCCTGCCACCAGGAGACATGCTGCGCCCTCTACTTCACGGAGAGCGCTACGTGGCGGGCTACGGGCTGCAGAAGGGGGAGATCCACACCCTGGTGTACAATCACCACACATACCGGGCCTTCCCTGTGCTCCTGCTGGACACCGTGCCCTGGTACCTGCGCCTCTACATTCACACGCTCACCGCACCAGCAAGTGTCGCGACAACAAACCCAGTGAGTACTGCTGCTGCTCACCTGCTGACACTGTTTCACCTATGCCTGGGTCTAGTTCATTAGGCACCAAACCTGAAGAAATCGGACTAAAACAGGGAGGGACTACCTGGCCAAGTCTAATATGAAACGATGGTTTTCGTTTTCCGTTGCAACACATTTTCTGTTGGGTCCCCTACTGAACATGACCCCGGTTCCTTTTTGATCAACTAACTTTTAGATTTGTGCACTTTGAAGAAGTAGGGCCTAATGTTGATATGAATTTCAGCTACCTATTGATAGGCCTTTCCCTCAAGAGCAATCTGCCCACATGGGGAGAACATGCTTCAGTATCATAAATGTGTAACTAATAGATACGCACACTACATGTTAATGTTTTTAATTGTATCTTCTGTGTGTAATGTCTTTATTTTTAAGCCTTGAGACAATTGAGACATGGGCAAGACAAACATTTAAGTGCCTTTGAACATGGTATGGTAGTAGGTGCCAGGCGCACCGGTTTGTGTCAAGAACTGCAACTCTGCTGCGATTTTCACGCTCAACAGTTTTCCGTGTCTGTCAAGAATGGTCCACCACCCAAAGGACATCCAGCCAACTTGACACAACTGTGGGAAGCATCCCTGTGAAATGCTTTCGACACCCTGTAGAGTTCATGCCCTGACGAATTCAGGCTGTTCTGCAGGGTGCAACTTAACATTAGGAACACCTTCATGATATTTTGTGTATATTCTTACTTACTTGCTTGTCTTTCCTGGTTGTACAAATAAATACATGTTTCCTCTCTTCTCTACCTAGGTTACATCCACTACCAGCCGTCCAAAGACCGCCTTCAGCCCCACCTGCTGGAGATGTTGGTCCAGCTGCCTCCTAACTCTGTGACCGAGGTCACCGTGCAGTTTGAGAGGGCACTCCTGAAGTGGACGGAGTACACCCCCGACCCCAACCACGGCTTCTACGTCGGGTATAACTTTGACTTTATTGAAGTCTACAGAAACAGAAGATATGCATTTGTCTATGCTATGGGTCAAGTTCTGTTTTTGTCTAAAGAAATGCCAATTGTAATGGGAACTTGGACAGTTAATGTACTCTTTGTCATAACTTTGAAGTGTTGTTTGCCTATAATTGCTGTCATAGCTTTTAGATTTGTGCTTCAGAACTGGGTTCAAATACAATTAGGAATCTTTCAAATTCCTTTAGCAATTTGCAGTTTTTCCGCTATTGGTTCCGTTGTCCCAAGCAAGCTCAATCAAGCCTGCTAGTATGAAGTTATTTTAAATATTTGTCTTGACTTTGATTCTGAATGAAGATTGGTTAAAATTGAGATACCACTTGCTTGCAGTCTGCAGATATTCAAGTTTCCAGTAGCAGATATTTGATGAAATGTTGTCCCTCGCTTCAGGTCTTCTGTTATCAGCGCTCTCATGCACAGTGTTGTCGCCATGGATACCAACAGCACCCAGGAACGCCGCTTTTCAGCAGCTTGTGAGTCATAAGGCTGTTTATTTTCTTTTAAGTACAGGCTGAACACTTACGTAGCAGTTGTCTTAAGTGTTTTAGTTTATCACCTGATGTAATGCAATTTTTAAGGAAATTACGCCAAAGAAATCTTCTTTTGGAAGTAGTGTATCATTCCTCAATTCCATTGATTTTGAATGGAATTGACCTCCAACCCTCATAGGTTATTATAATTAATTTCTGTCTACCCAGTTTACTGTGTAAAGAGGAGTCCAGTTACTTCATGTGGGTCTACACGGAGCCTCTGCTGGTGAACCTGCCCACCCCTGATTTCAGCATGCCCTACAACGTCATCTGCCTCACCTGCACCGTGATGGCCGTGGGTTACGGCTCCCTCTACAAACTCCTGACCCGCACCTTCCAGGTGGAGGAGCTCGGGCCTGGCCAAACAGCTAGCCAACATCATCCGCAGGCTCAGGGGTGTGCCACTGCTGTGATGGGCCAGAATGCTATCATGCTAAAGCTAACAACATTATCAAGCACATTTTTGTGGTGGGGCAGTGATTACACCACTTGGGAAACGTGAAGGTAAGTTTCAGGGAGATGCTACTTTAAACATGGGAAGCTTCTGCAATAAAAAACAAAACTCTCAGTTCTGTTTTGTGGAGGACAAAGAAGTTAAACATGAGACTTTATGAAGTGTCATGGATTCGATGGACGCTTAAGGCATTTTCTCACCATGAGGAGCAGAAAGAGTGGCGTTTCTTCAGTGCACTACTACTGCTGGCGTAGTTGAACAGAGAATAAGGCCTTTTCAATGTTTGTTACGAAGGAAACAAAGTATTTTCTGCAGGTTTCAGTGGGGAGAGTTCACTGCCAGACGCGGCAGCAGATCACAGCAAGCTGTGATATATCTGTAACTGAAAAAAGTAACGAGCCATTGCTCTAGAAAGATCTGATGCACCTCTTCAATCTAAACAGAAATAATATTTGTACTTTAAGTTGATGTTGAAAAGTTAAGTGCACTGACTTTCAGAGCTTTCATAACCAGTTAGTTGGATTTCTGTAAACGTTTCGTTAATTGCTCACAGAACCAGTCAACATGGTTGTACTTGAAGAAAACCCAACCATCTCTACAAGAAACGGCCATTGATTTGACCAGATTTGTCTTAGCTTTGTCTGTTTTTCTTATTGACGTTTTTGTGTTCTAAAAATGGTGGAACCTTTGGTAAGCCTTTCTAGCACAGATACCCACAACTCAACTTTAAGTTTGCTATGCATTGTTTAAGAACTGATTTACTAAGATAAATATACCCTTAATACATTTGACTTTTTAAGACTGCTCATTTTTTTGTGTACTAAAACTGCTGTTGATTCTTCACATTTTACCAAACAGCATGAGAATGTTTGAAGATATGGGGTAACCTGGGCTATTTGTCTTTTTAATAAAATTGGCAACTGTCCAAACATTTATTTGAAAAAAATCAAGTCCTACGGTTTCATAAAAAGAAATACATGGAGGCTTGTGGAGAACATAGAAAAAAGGATTGCACACTTGAAGAATGATGTGGACTCTCTCATCCCAGTCCAAAACAGTGCGTTTGGACTGATAGAGAACTCCTGGAGGATAAATGAACAATTGGCCGCTGAGCATGGATTGGATCAACTGTACCGTAATCCAGTTTAGGAGTCTTCACGACATAACATAAGCAGTCATAACAGCTGATGTAATTCTATGATGAGCCATACAGTATGGACCTATTCAGGCAGATGTAATTTTAAAAATGTATTTTACCTTTATTTAACTAGGCAAGTCAGTTAAGAACAAATTGTTATTTTCAATGACAACCCACTTGTTCCTAGGCTAACTGGGGCAGAACAACAGATTTTCATAACCAGGGCAGAATAACAGATTTTTACCATGTCAGCTCGGGGATGCGATCTTGCAACCTTTTGGCTCCTAGTCCAACGCTCTAACCACTAGGCTACCTGCCACCATTACAGAACATTTCAGATAGAAATGTATCATGAACAGATATCATGGTCTACTTTATCAGATAAAATGGAGCAGACACTTTCCCTAGTCTATTTTAATACACCCAGTTCACTTTCTGTATCCCATCTCACTTGCCTCAGCTGTGGAAGTGTGTATGTGAAGGGGAGGGAGCGGATGATTCTTTTCTCTATAAACAAGCTTGGCCTCACTCCTGCCAAGTTCCAACAGAACACAGACACACAGAGGTCTCTTTCTTTGCAAGTCAGCAATTTCCTCTTGCACGTGTTTGGCACTAGAGGGGGGGGAAAAAAGCCCTCAGCATTCCAAATAAAAAGCCTTGTTTATACCTGCCGCTAACAGGCGTGCTGTGTCCTGATCTTCTCCACATTCAGATTGTGCCCACATTTTCAGACATCTGTCTGCACGTGGTATTAAAATGTCTCTCCTATCTCTCCAAGGTGTACACATTGTGACCAGATTTCCTGGTCTATCCCTGTATGCAAATTATTTGACTGATATTCTTTCAATATAATGTTTATTTAAATGTACATATTGATGCCACAAGTCTATTGTGCCACCTGTAAATGATAGAGGGCAGGATAACGATGATTTAAATGGTTTCACTGACCAGAGCCGTCTACAAATGCGTGCCTGACTACCTCCGGCGGTGGGCAGGATCAGGACAAAGGATGCATGTTAGAAGCAGGTATAAACAGGGCTAATGAGGGTCATGTCCGGTTTAATAGCTCTGCTGAACTCAGTCCATTTAGACTGGGAAGTGGGTATACACTGGCAGGGAACACAGAAACGTTGTGCAGAGTTGGGGGAGGTGTAGTAACACTAGAAACCTGAGTGCTCCAGACAAATCCCTGACCAAATAGAATAACCACTGAATCTGGTGGAAAGACGGAACGTGTACATACTTGAGCAATTTCCATTCTTAGTGTGTTCCATCATTTGTCGTTGTAGCTCAGCGCCGGCATAAAAAGGCACCCTGGAAACTAGATTTCCACCAACAAGGTAATACATGTACTGGAATGTATATAAAGGCTGCACATACCGCTTTATTGATTGGAATACAAACAAGTACAACCCCCCCACCCTAAAAAAAAACAACAACAAGCATTCCTCTTCTTGAAGGAGAACTCTTCTTTTTTTATTGAAATGATTTGAGGAGTCTATGAGTGCTGTCACTTCTCTCCAGACCCAAACCTTGCTGTCCTATGAGCAGGGCTCACTGCAGGCGTGGCCACAGGTTGTCCGGCAACACTTCTGTTCCTCGGGGCACTGGCCGTCATGGTAACAGAACTCAGCACACATGGGGGTCCCCTTAGGCAGGGCACAGCGACCAGGTTTCACTAAGGCAACAGAAAACATGTGTTTCATTATAAAGTAGCAACATACTGTAGGTTTATGGTACCAACAGCCTACACTGACTATTCCCATTAAAGTTTTACAATTACAATGACTTGGAATCTTTCTTATTCTATAGCTGGAATGCTCAGGGTCATATATATAGACTATGTGCCTGCATGGCTCTTGGAAATGTTCTTAATTGAGTGTCTCAGCTCTAAAGAGAGTGTATGTGAAATATATTGATCTATGTGTATGAAATGTACATTACAAGATCCAGCTTTCTTGTTTCCAGAATAATGCAGTAATAATGAATGCAATGGATGTGTGTATCTGTCACTCTGGGACCATATCCTACCTGTGTACGGTGCAATGCACTCATGCCCACATCCATTGTGGCAGCATTTTTCATCATTGGGGCAGTCACTGTCATTGGAACAGAACTCGGCACACATCCCTGAACCCCATCGTCTGCGAGGGCACACTCCAGGCTTTGCTTTGTAAACACAATTTGCAGAGCAGACGTGTCAGGGAACCCAACTTACCATGAAGACACATGAACCCCTTTCTGAAAATCTGTCATATTTGTGACTAGATATTTAGTCCCCATCATCAATGTTTCCCTCAGGCCTATGTTCCCTCAAGCCTATGTTCTCTCAGCCCTATGTTCCCTCAGTAATCGCTGAAACAATTTCAATTAAAACTGGCACAAATGCTTATTGTTATAAGGTTACAAAAAAATATGATTATTTCAGCATCTACACAAATATTTAAGTAATAATAGTTAAGGGTATATGGGACCTATTGAATATGTGCAATCACTTTGACCTTGACCTTTTGTCAATATTACAGACAAATTTTATTTTCTAAGATAGATTATTATTCATATTTGTTTTGCGAGAACAGGGCTGAGGAAACATAGGCTGAGGAAACAGAGCTGAGGGAAGATAGGGCTGAGAGAACAGGGCTGAAGGAACTTAGGGCTGAGGGAACATAGGGCTAAGGGAACATAGGGCTGAGAGAACAGGGCTGAGGAAACAGGCTGAGGAAACAGAGCTGAGGGAACATAGAGCTGAGGGAACACAGGGCTGAGAGAACATAGGGCTGAGGAAACATAGGGCTGAGAGAACATAGGCTGAGGAAACAGAGCTGAGGGAACATGGAGCTGAGGGAACAGGGCTGAAAGAACATAGGGCTGAAGGAACTTAGGGCTGAGGGAACATAGGGCTGAGAGAACATAGGGCTGAGGAAACATAGGGCTGAGAGAACAGGCTGAGGGAACATAGAGCTGAGGGAACAGGGCTGAGAGAACATAGGGCTGAAGGAACTTAGGGCTGAGGGAACATAGGGCTGAGAGAACATAGAGCTGAGGAAACAGGGCTGAGGGAACATAGGGCTGAAGGAACTTAGGGCTGAGGGAACATAGGGCTGAGAGAACATAGGGCTGAAGGATCTTAGGGCTGAGGGAACATAGGGCTAAGAGAACATAGGGCTGAGGGAACATAGGGCTGAAGGAACTTAGGGCTGAGGGAACATAGGGCTGAGAGAACATAGAGCTGAGGGAACATAGGGCTGAAGGAACTTAGGGCTGAGGGAACATAGGGCTGAGAGAACATAGGGCTGAAGGAACTTAGGGCTGAGGGAACATAGGGCTGAGAGAACATAGGGCTGTGGGAACTGAAGGAACAAAGGGCTGTAGGAACAGACATGGTCCCATACCAACCATTAGTTTGTGCGATTAACGGGGGCTGTGTTTGAGAGACAAGGGCGGATCCTGAAAACGGTTCTTCTCACAAAAACATCTGTAAACTCTGAACGGTTTGCGCTACAAACTATTATGAACCCCACTATAAAAAACTGAGACGCTCACGAACACGCACTGTTTTGCTCTACGAAGCTCACAAGCCGCACAAGAGTCGATAGAAAGCAAAGGTTCTTCTACATAAAAGATCATAGGACACCCCCGAACATATGTCTATAATACTGTAATAAGCTCACATTGTTGCTGTCAAAAACTCCAAACTCCACACAGTTGTCACTGACTAGTTGGACATTAATTTCTCACTAAGCAAAACATTTCTGTAAAAAAATGTTTTTATCAGGTTATTGTTTGGTGGACCTCATTTTTTGTTGTTGACATTAGTCAATGATACTCATGAAGGCAACAAATGTGTCATTTTTTTTCATTACATTTCTACTAATACTTTCATTGTACTGAAAAGAAAATCGTAAAACACTTAATTGTGAGGCTAAATATGAAGGCTGTACATATAGATCAATGAAAGTAGTGAAAAAACAGATATCTAGGTATCTTTGGGCCTGATGAGGTTAATAAGACAGTCAGGTTCTTCTTACTGAAGACAGGTGGGACACACACTGCGCCGCAGTCAAATACGCAGCATTTGTCATCTCCAGGACAGTCCTCATCGCAAAAGCATCCCTTTTGTGATGGCACCACGTTCAGAAGTCGCGGGCACTGACCTGCCTTTGGGAGGATTGGCACTGTGAGAGAGCAGGAGGAATCGTTGGAGTGAACTTGGGCGACCTCAAATCAAGTTAATTAAGGTGTAATTACAAAGTAGGCTACTCTAGCAACATTACGGCAATGAATTACAAAAACAGAAGCTTTTTCGTTCATTTTCGGTACCGGCACATTCAGTGTAGGCTATGCGTAAAATGGCCAAGTGTAAGGCTGGATTGTTTCAACCAGCAAATTTAAATCATAATGGCTGGCTCGTGTTTTTAGTAAGTAAAACAACACAATAAGATGCAAAATAGCCTATACACAATTAGGCCTATATAGGCTAGTCACTTGTGTCTCACATCACAAAGGTAGGCCTACATGTCAAATGGCTACTTAACATAACTAATCAAATTGCCTTACTTTGTTTCATGAAAAATAGTGACAAATAATGCAAAGTAATTTTAACAACTCACCTGTAGAATTGCCTCCAGTTTCTGCAGCAGAGATTATTTTCAAATCAAATGCCAACAGAACAATAACCAAAGCACAAAGCGCTGACGAATTCATTTCCAAGCTGACTTCAAGACTGTACTTGGAGCAAATAGTCCAAATAGATTTCATAGAAGAGAGACCTGGACCGCGTTCAGTATGAAAAAACGTTGGTCATCGTTCAATTAAACGGAAACGGGGCAGATCTGAACGACCAGTTGAAAAACGCGGAGGGGTTGGGTTGTTGTTTCAGGCCAGGGTTGGAGAACGCTCTCAGCATAACTGATCAAATATATATGAACGCCAGCAAGGCCGCTGCCCTTTAAATACTTAACTCATTGCTTCATGCCACCACACCTTATTAAATCTCAGTGAGTGACACCCGCCACACCCACCAAATGGAGCAAACATACGTCAAAGTCTGTTCAAGAACGTTTTGGGGAAACGTGTCGTTCAGTACAAACCGTCACGCAACGTAGCAAACGTTTATTCGAACTGAACGCACCCCAAAGGAGAGCCCAACGCATGGGGAACAATAGACCTGCAGGGTCCCTATGTCCCTCATTTTACATTCCGAGTTCGGATCGAACACTTGCTTAGGTCACATCTAATAACAATTATTAAAGAGACAATATGGAACTTTTTACGTGGGTTTGCTCTTGATCCAAATGGACAGGAACGTTGCCCAGAAATTAGAACAGATATTCATAATTGGACAAAAAAGGGAACACCACCCTAAACCCATCAGCAAAAGCAAACTAAGGATTTGTATGGTTTTGGATAGGAAATTGATGAATATTACATGAACCATACAGCCAACATTTACATGGGTGTCAGGTAGCTTAAGGGCTAGAGTGTTTGGCCAGTAACAGAAAGGTTGTGAGATCAAATCTACAAGCCTACAAGGTGAAAAATCTGTCAACGTGAGCAAGGCCCTTAACCTTAATTGCTTCCGGCTTGCTGTTGATAATAGCAGACCCTGGCTGTGACACCACTCTCTGAAGGTGTATCAGGGAGAGTTGTGATATTCAAAAAACACATTTCCATTCACACATGCATATTAAAACACACTTGAACATGTGCGAAATAGGACAAATATAAGCACCACCAAATTGTTATTAGCATTCAAGCTGAAATTTGCCATATACAATGAAACTGTATTAAAAAATACACTAACTGAACCTCAAATGAGATGGTAAATCAATGACTGAAAGGATTTCTGTTGGACTGCTGGTGACATCCCATAATGCATAATGATTCATAAATGAAATGTTTCAAATCAAATCCAATTGCATTTGTCTCATGAGCCGAATATATTTTGGGAATGACACAAATATAAATTTTCACAAGGTCTGCTGCCTCAGTTTGTATGATGGCAATTTGCATATACTCCAGAATGTTATGTAGAGTGATCAGATGAATTGCAATTAATTGCAAAGTCCCTCTTTGCCAAGAAAATGAACTGAATCCCTCAAAAACATTTCCACTGCATTTCAGCCCTGCCACAAAAGGACCAGCTGACATCATGTCAGTGATTCTCTCGTTAACACAGGTGCGAGTGTTGACGAGGACAAGGCTGGAGATCACTCTGTCATGCTGATTGAGTTTGAATAACAGACTGGAAGCTTCAAAAGGAGGGTGGTGCTTGGAATCATTGTTCTTCCTCTGTCAAACATGGTTAACTGCAAGGAAACACAAGCCGTCATCATTGCTTTGCACAAAAAGGGCTTCACAGGCAAGGATATTGCTGCCAGTAAGATTGCACCTAAATCAACCATTTATTGGATCATCAAGAACTTCAAGGAGAGCGGTTCAATTGTTGTGAAGAAGGCTTTAGGGCGCCCAAGAAAGTCCAGCAAGTGCCAGGACCGTCTCCTAAAGTTGATTCTGCTGCGGGATCAGGGCACCACCAGTACAGAGCTTGCTCAAGAATGGCAGCAGGCAGGTGTGAGTGCATCTGCATGCACAGTGAGGCGAAGACTTTTGGAGGATGGCCTGGTGTCAAGAAGGGCAGCAAAGAAGCCACTTCTCTCCAAGAAAAACATCAGGGACAGACTGATATTCTGTAAAAGGTACAGGGATTGGACTGCTGAGGACTGGGGTAAAGTCATTTACTCTGATGAATCCCCTTTCCGATTGTTTGGGGCATCCGGAAAAAAGCTTGTCTGGAGAAGACAAGGTGAGCGCTACCATCAGTGTAATGCTCCGGGTGTCGTGGGTGTGGAGTCAAATGCAGGAGACAGAGAGTTCAATGCTGTGCGTCTTTTAATAGCACCAACGCACCACAGGGTGCTCACAAAAGTTACGTTCCCAAACACAGGGAATCAAAATGTACAATGGAAAAAATCACGACCAGGCACTAACACGTACCACGTACCTCTACAACAGAGCCGAAGGTTACATTGAAATAATCCCGCACAACAACCAGGAGGGCCGGCTGTCTAATAAAGACAAACTAATTAAACATACACAGGTGCTACCACTAAGCATACAAGGAGGGGGAGGAAAAACAATCAGTGGTAGCTAATAGGCCGGTGACGACGACCGCCGAGCGCCACCCGCCCGGGAAGGGGAAACACCCTCGGTCGGACTCGTGACAGTACCCCCCCCTGACGCGCGCCGACACCGACCCCGGAGGACGAGGTGCAGGGCGATCCGGATGGAGGCGATGGAAATCCCTCAACATGGAGGGATCCAAGATGTCCCCCACCGGTACCCAGCACCTCTCCTCCAGACCGTACCCCTCCCAGTCCACGAGGTACTGCAGGCCCCTCACCCGGCGTCTTGAGTCCAGAATGGCCCGGATCGTGTACGCCGGGGACCCCTCGATGTCCAGAGGGGGGGGAGGGACCTCCGGCACCTCACTGTCCTGCAGGGGACCAGCTACCACCGGCCTGAGGAGAGACACATGAAACGAGGGGTTAATACGATAATAGGAAGGGAGTTGTAATCGATAACACACCTCGTTTATTCTCCTCAGGACTTTAAAGGGCCCTACACACTGCGGACCCAGCTTCCGGCAGGGCAAGCGGAGAGGTAGGTTTCGGGTCGAGAGCCAGACCCTGTCCCCCGGTACAAACACGGGGGCCTCACTGCGGTGGCGGTCAGTACTCCTCTTCTGCCGTCCACTCACTTGACGTAGAGATTCCTGGACGGCCCTCCAGGTGTCCTTGGAGCGCTGTACCCATTCCTCCACAGCAGGAGCCTCGGTCTGGCTCGGATGCCATGGTGCCAGGACCGGCTGGTACCCCAACACACACTGAAAAGGGGACACGTTAGTAGAGGAGTGGCGTAGTGAGTTCTGAGCCATTTCAGCCCAGGGAATGTATCGTGCCCACTCCCCTGGCCGATCCTGGCAATACGACCGCAGAAACCTACCCACCTCCTGGTTCACTCTCTCCACCTGCCCATTACTCTCGGGGTGATAACCGGAGGTCAGGCTGACAGAGACCCCCAAGCGTTCCATGAACGCTCTCCATACCCGAGACGTGAATTGGGGGCCCCGATCAGAAATGATGTCCTCCGGCACCCCGTAGTGCCGAAAGACATGGGTGAATAACGCCTCCGCAGTCTGTAGGGCTGTAGGGATACCGGGCAACGGGAGGAGACGGCAGGACTTAGAGAACCGATCCACAATCACTAGAACCGTGGTGTTCCCCTGAGACGGCGGAAGATCGGTCAGGAAATCTATGGACAGATGTGACCATGGCCGCTGTGGAATGGGGAGGGGTTGTAGCTTCCTTCTAGGAAAGTGCCTAGGAGCCTTACTCTGAGCGCACACTGAACAGGAGGAGACATAACCCTTAACGTCCTTAGCCAACGTAGGCCACCAATACCTCCCCTGAAGGCTCCCCACTGTCCTCGTCACCCCAGGGTGACCCGAGGAGGGTAGGACGTGAGCCCTCCGAATCAGTTTGTCCCGAACACCAAGCGGCACGTACCTTCGCCCCGCTGGACACTGAGGAGGCGCGGGTTCAGCCCGTAACGCCCGCTCGATGTCCGAGTCCACCTCCCATACCACTGGGGCTACCAGCTTTGAGGCGGGAAGGATGGGAGTAGGTTCGGTGGACCCATCCTCCGTGTCGTAAAGGCGGGACAGTGCGTCAGCCTTTACGTTCTGGGAGCCCGGTCTATAAGACAAAGTAAACCGGAACCGGGTGAAGAATATGGCCCACCTTGCCTGACGTGGGTTAAGTCTCCTAGCTGCCCGAATATACTCCAGATTCTGGTGGTCGGTCCAGATGAGAAAGGGGTGTTTAGCCCCCTCAAGCCAGTGTCTCCACACCTTCAGAGCTCTAACCACCGCTAGCAACTCCCGGTCCCCCACATCATAGTTACGCTCCGCTGGGCTGAGCTTCCTTGAGAAGAAAGCACAGGGGCGGAGTTTTGGTGGCGTACCCGAGCGCTGTGATAGCACGGCACCCACCCCAGCCTCGGACGCGTCCACCTCCACTATGAATGCTAGAGAGGGGTCCGGATGCGCCAACACGGGCGCATCAGTGAACAGCGCCTTCAACTTGTTGAATGCTCCGTCCGCCTCTGCTGACCACTGCAACCGCACCGGGCCCCCCTTCAGCAGTGAGGTGATGGGAGCCGCTATCTGGCCAAAACCCCGGATAAACCTCCGGTAGTAGTTGGCAAAACCCAAAAACCGCTGCACCTCCTTTACCGTGGTCGGAGTCGGCCAATTACGCACGGCCCTAATGCGGTCACCCTCCATCACTACCCCCGAGGTGGAAATGCGATATCCCAGAAAAGAGACGGCTCGTTTAGAGAACACGCATTTCTCAGCCTTGACGTATAGGTCATGCTCCAGCAGTGTACCAAGCACCTTGCACACCAGAGACACATGCGCGGTGTGAGTGGCCGAGTAGATCAGAATGTCATCGATATAAACAACCACTCCCTGCCCGCACAGGTCCCTGAGAATCTCGTCTACAAAGGATTGAAAAACGGCTGGAGCATTTTTTAACCCATAAGGCATGACGAGGTACTCATAGTGGCCTGATGTAGTACTAAATGCGGTTTTCCACTCGTCTCCCTTCCGAATACGCACCAGACTATACGCGCTCCTGAGATCCAGTTTTGTGAAGAACTGCGCTCCGTGGAACGATTCCACCGCCGTAGCGATGAGAGATAGAGGGTAACTATACCCCACTGTGATGGCGTTTATACCTCTATAATCGATACACGGACGCAAACCTCCCTCCTTTTTCCTCACAAAAAAGAAACTCGAGGAGACGGGTGAAATGGAGGGCCGAATGTACCCCTGTCCCAGCGACTCCGTGACATATGTCTCCATTGCCAACGTCTCCTCCTGGGACAGCGGGTACACGTGACTCTTGGGAAGCGCAGCGTCTACCTAGAGATCTATCGTACAATCCCTTCCCGGTCGATAAGGTGGTAATTTAGTCGCTTTCACTTTACTGAAAGCGATTGCCAAATCGGCATACTCGGGGGAGCCAAGGTTTGGGCCTTTCTAGGGAGTTTTTCCTAGCCCTTGTGCTTCTACACCTGCATTGCTTGCTGTTTGGGGTTTAAGGCTGGGTTTCTGTACAGCACTTTGAGATATCAGCTGATGTAAGAAGGGCTATATAAATACATTTGATTTGATTTGATTTAGAAACCTCTTGGACCTAGACTTGGTGCTCCAGTACCGCTTGCCGTGGGGTGGTCAACACTGTAGCAGAGAGAACTGTCTATGACTAGGATGGTTGGAGTCTTTGACAATTTTTAGGGCCTTCCTCTAACACCGCCTGGTATAGAGGTCCTGGTTGGCAGGAAGCTTGGCCTCGGTGATGTACTGGGCCGTAAGCACTACCCTCTGTAGTGCCTTGCGGTCGGAGGCCGAGCGGTTGCCATACCAGGCAGTGATGCAACCCGTCAGGAGGCTCTCGATGGTGCAGCTGTAAAACCTTTTGAGGATCTGAGGACCCATGCCAAAACTTTTCAGTCTCCTGAGGGAGAATACGTTTTGTTGTACCCTCTTCACAACTGTCTTGGTGTGCTTGGACCATGTTAGTTTGTTGGTGATGTGGACGCCAAGGAACTTGAAGCTCTCAACCTCCTCCACTACAGCCCTGTCAATGAGAATGGGGGCGTGCTCGGTCCTCCTTTTCCTGTAGTCCACAATCATCTCCTTTGTCTTGTTCATGTTGAGGGAGAGGTTGTTGTCCTTGCACCACACGTTCAGGTCTCTGATCTTCTCCCTATAGGCTGTCTCATCGTTGTCGGTGATCAGGCCTACCACTGTTGTGTCATCTGCAAACTTAATGATGGTGTTGGAGTCGTGCCTGGCCGTGCAGTCATGAGTGAACAGGGAGTACAGGGGGGGGCTGATCACCCACCCCTGAGGGGCCCCTGTGTTGAGGATCAGCGTGGCGGATGTGTTGTTACCTACCCTTACCACCTGGGGGTGGCCTGTCAGGAAGTCCAGGATCCAGTTGCAGAGGGAGGTGTTTAGTCCCAGGGTCCTTAGCTTAGTGATGAGCTTTGAGGGCACAATGGTGTTGAACACTGAGCTGTAGTCAATGAATAGCATTCTCACATAGGTGTTCCTTTTGTCCAGGTGTGACGGGGCAGGGTGGAGTGCAATAGCGATGCATCATATGTGGATCTGTTGGTGCTTTATGCTAATTGAGTGTGTCTAGGGTTTCTGGGATAATGGTGTTGATGTGAGCCATGGCCAGTCTTTCAAAGCATTTCATGGCTACAGACATGAGTACTATTGGTCAGTAGTCATTTAGGCAGGTTACCTTAGTGTTCTTGGGCACAGGGACTATGGTGGTCGGCTTGAAACATGTTGGTATTACAGACTCAGACAGGGAGAGGTTGAAAATGTCAGGGAAGACACTTGGTCAGCGCATGCTTCGAGTACACGTACTGGTGATACGTCTGGCCCTGCGGCCTTGTGAATGTTGACCTGTTTGAAGGTCTTACTCACATCGGCTGCGGAGAGCATGATCACACAGTTGTCCGGAACAGCTGATGCTCTAATGTATATTTCAGTGTTTCTTGCCTCGAAGCAAGCATAGAAGTTATTTAGCTCATCTGGTAGGCTCTTGTCACTGGGCAACTCTTGGCTGTGATTCCCTTTGTAGTCTGTAAAAGTTTGCAAGCCCTTGCACATTTATTTGGACTTTATTTAACTAGGCAAGTCAGTTAAGAACAAATTCTTATTTTGAATGACAGACTAGGAACAGTGGGTTAACTGTTTTGTTCAGGGGCAGAACAACAGATTTTTAGCTTGTCAGCTCGTGGATTTGATCTTACAACGGGTACGAGTCCAACGCTCTAACCACTAGGCTACCTGCCACATACATCAGTCACTGGTTTTATCAATAAGTGCATCAAGGTAAGTGCAAGCCCTGCCACATCCGATGAGCGTTGGAGCTGGTGTAGTTTCCCTGCATTTAAGTCCCCTGCCACTTGGAGCGTCGCCTCTGGATGAGCGATTTCCTGTTTGCTTATGGCGGTATACAGCTCTTTGAGCAGGGTGTTAGTGCCAGCATCAGTCTGTGGTGGTATGTAGACATCTACAAAAATACAGATGAAAACTCTCTCGGAAGATAGTGTGGTCTACAGCTTTTCATGAGATACTCTACCCCAGGCGAGCAAAGCCTTCCTTAGATAGGGCCTTCCTCAAGACTTCCTTAGATATTGCGCACCAGCTGTTTTTCACATACACTGTATATGCATATGCCCCCGCCCCGTGTCTTACCAGAGGCTGCTGTTTTGTGCTGCCGATGGAGTGTGTAACCCGCCAGCTGTATGTTCTTAATGTCATCGTTCAGCCACGACTCGGTGAAACATAAGATATTACAGTTTTTAATGTCCCATTGGTAGGATATACGTGCTTTCAGCTCGTCCCATTTATTTTCCAGCGATTGAACATTAGCTAGCAGGACGGAAGACAAGGGCAGATTAGCCACTCGTCACCTGATCCTCGCAAGGCACCCTGATATTTTCCACTAAATCTCAGTTTCCTTTTTCAACGAATCACAGGGATCTGGGCCTGGTCGGGTGTCTATGGTAGCATTTCCCTCCTGTCCGATTCATTGAAGAAGAGCTCTTTGTCCAGTTTGAGGTGAGAAATCGCAGTTCTCATGTCCAGAAGCTCTTTTCGGTCATAGGAGACGGTAGCAGCAACATTATGTACAGAACAAGTTACGAACAACGTGAAAAAACAAACAAAATAGCAAAATAACAAAATGGTTGGTTAAGAGCCAATAAGAAGACAGCCCTCCCCTCCGGCTCCATGTAAAGAGATAGCACACTGTTGATTGTTTGATTTTGGGAAATGGTTTGATTCCGTTTGCCTGTATATTGTAGAATATTTTTATTGTTGTTAAAAACGTATAATTCACCTTTAGGATGGTCTTTAGGCCTACACATTTACTCAGCTGTCATGGTTATGTTGGGCAGATGAATAAGCGTTCTTTCTTTGACTACACTGACATCTGGTGACTTAGATTAGACAACTATTTGCCGGACAAGATAAATGCTTATCATTGGATTTTCTTACATTATCACTTTTATAATGTACACCTCCATAAACAAAGTAATTACTATATTTCAATTTCACTCCAAATTACGCTGTAGGACTATACTCATCACATTCTATATGGCTGACTGAGACAACTTAGGTTAGCTAAAGAGGAGATAGCCTATTGCCTAATAATAAAATATATAACATGTTGTGGTTCATATAATGATAAAATGCATATGTCCGAGGAGGGGAATTTGGGAATTTGGGAATATCGGACTGAGAACTCAGAGGGGTAGCGCTAGCAACATACACTATTATACAGTGATATTTACAGAACATTAAGCTGACAATTTGTTAAGGGCCACCAACACTTCTGAGATCAGCCAGGAACCCATTCATAGCACGGCCCATTTTTCCAGTCCATAGCTCATCACCTTGCCAGCATGACATGGAGATCGGCCCAAAACGGAAATGATTCCCACATGAGTCTGAAACAGAACGTAATGCATGAAGAATGAAATACCGTATTCGGTAGCACTTTATTATAACCACGTAATAAAGCATTTATAATGCCTTGGTTAATATTTGATGAATAATTTATTAAATCATTACTCCCACATTTGTCAATGTTAGTTACCTAGTTATTCACACATTCACACATTCAAAAACAATTTGTAAAGTATTTCATAATATTCATAAGGCCATTACATAAGAATACATCTTTATAAACTACTTTACTAATCATTAGTTAAGTCTTTTTGCGTGGCCTCATCCAAAGTGTGGCCTATTTATACATAATAAATACTAAATACTTTCTAAACAATAAGCACACAATATTCCAAAACGGTCACGCTGTTGCGATACGGTGATGTGTAACTTCAGACAAACTCTATGCTGTGTAATTACATTAAATGTATTACATTAAATTAAATGCTTCAAAATTCACAAAAAGTGACTTTATTAACTGATGAACTATGAAATACCACATATGGAATCATGTAGTAACCAAAAAGTGTTGAACAAATCAAAATATATTTTAGATTCATCAAAGTAGTCACCTTTTGTCTTGATGACAGCTTTGCACACTCTTGGCATTCTCTCAATCAGCTTCACAAGGTAGTCACCTGGAATGCATTTCAATTAACAGGTGTGCCTTGTTAGAAGTTTGTTTGTGGAATTCCATTCCTTCTTAATGCGTTTGAGTCAATCAGTTATTTTGTGACAGGTAGGGTTGGTATACAGAATATAGAATAATAAGTCCATATTATGGCAAGAACAGCTCAAATAAGCAAAGAGAAATGACAATCCGTCATTACTTTAAGATATGAAGCTCAGTCAATGCGGAACATTTCAAGAACTTTGAAAGTTTCTTCAAGTGTAGTCGCAAAAACCATCAAGTGCTATGATGAGTCTGGCTCTCATGAGGATCGCCTCAGGAAAAGAAGACCCAGAGCTACCTCTGCTGCAGAGGATAAGTTCATTAGAGATACCAGCCTCAGAGATACCAGCCTCAGACACTAATAATAAGAAGAGACTGGCTTGGGCCAAGAAACACATGCAATGGACATTATACCAGTGGATATCTGTCCTTTGGTATGATGAGTCCTAATTTGAGATTTTTGGTTCCAACCGCTGTCTTTGTGAGACATAGAGTAGGTGAACGGATGATCTCCGCATGTGTGGTTCCCCCCCATGAAGCATGGAGGAGGAGGTGTGATGTGTGGGGGTGCTTTGCTGGTGACACTGTCAGTAATTTATTTAGAATTCAAGGCACACTTAACCAGCATGGCTACCACAGCATTCGACAGCGATACACCATCCCATCTGGTTCGCGCTTAGTGGGACTGTACACCTGTTTTTCCACAGGACAATGACCCAACACACTTCCAGGCTGTGTAAGGGCTACTTGACCAAGAAGGAGAGTGATGGAGTGCTGCATCGGGTGACCTGGCCTCTACAATC
The DNA here is from genome assembly GCF_018296145.1 of Oncorhynchus tshawytscha. Taxonomy (NCBI): domain Eukaryota; kingdom Metazoa; phylum Chordata; class Actinopteri; order Salmoniformes; family Salmonidae; genus Oncorhynchus; species Oncorhynchus tshawytscha. The sequence goes on along the minus strand of NC_056444.1, from coordinate 56,253,202 downwards.
ACCCGACCTCAACCCAATTGAGATGATTTTAGATAAGTTGGACCGCAGAGTGAAGGAAAAGCAGCCAACAAGTGCTCATTATATGTGGGAAGTACAAAACACTTTTTCACCACAATAGGTTTGATAAATTCACCTCCGAAGGTGAAATGTGTACTTACATTCTGAAATCTTGCTCTGATTTATCATCCAAAGGGTGCCAGAGATAACATGAAGTGTCATTTTGTTAGATAAAATCCTTTTTCATATCCTGAAAAGCCCCATATAGCATGCACGATCGATTTTGTACTATTTGCAATGAAAGGAATCTGTAAAAATCTAACCATAAACGTTGTTTCAACCGGTCAATTCATGTTCATATGTATTCCTCGAGATCATAGAATGTAACCAGACTTCCCTATATCATTAGGTGTGTTGTATATGTTGTATATCCTATAGGATGCCTTCATGGCACTCCTTCATGGCACGCCGGTCTTCATTTGATCGACTGTATCAAATAAGCACCAATCGGGGTCAAACAAAGCTAGCTAGATAGCCAATGAGCTGGGCTTTACGGGAGTATCCCTGTCTCAGTCACAAAATGTAGGCGCTAACCTTTTGCAACAGCATGCCTTTTCATTTTGGACAAAAATAATTAGAATAATTCTATATGAAGAGTTATGAAGATATGAAAACTGGTCCTTTGGCAAATGTTGAACTTATAATATGGCTACTAATACTGTAAAAGATAAATCAAAGTCCAAGTATACAGATTTGACGATATTCTTGCAGAAAAAATGTAATATGAATGCCAATGTCTCCTTCACGATTTGCCAAAATGTACCTGGGTGACTTCACACTAAATGTCATGTAGTTCGCTCATTCTTCAAGTTATCCGTCTGAGACCCCACAAGGGTGCGTTCTGAGCCCTCTCCTGTACTCCCTGTTCACCCACGACTGCGTGACCACGCACGCCTCCAACTCAATCATCAAGTTTGCGGACGACACTACAGTGGTAGGCTTGATTACCAACAACGACGAGACGGCCTACAGGGAGGAGGTGAGGGCCCTCGGAGTGTGGTGTCAGGAAAATAACCTCACACTCAACGTCAACAAAACTAAGGAGATGATTGTGGACTTCAGGAAACAGCAGAGGGAACACCCCCCTATCCACATCGATGGAACAGTAGTGGAGAGGGTAGCAAGTTTTAAGTTCCTCGGCATACACATCACAGACAAACTGAATTGGTCCACTCACACAGACAGCATCGTGAAGAAGGCGCAGCAGCGCCTCTTCAACCTCAGGAGGCTGAAGAAATTCGGCTTGTCACCAAAAGCACTCACAAACTTCTACAGATTCACAGTCGAGAGCATCCTGGCGGGCTGTATCACCGCCTGGTACGGCAACTGCTCCACCCTCAACCGTAAGGCTCTCCAGAGGGTAGTGAGGTCTGCACAACGCATCACCGGGGGCAAACTACCTGCCCTCCAGGACACCTACACCACCCGATGTTACAGGAAGGCCATAAAGATCATCAAGGACATAAACCACCCGAGCCACTGCCTTTTCACCCCGCTATCATCCAGAAGGCGAGGTCAGTACAGGTGCATCAAAGCTGGGACCGAGAGACTGAAAAACAGCTTCTATCTTAAGGCCATCAGACTGTTAAACAGCCACCACTAACATTGAGTGGCTGCTGCCAACACACTGACACTGACTCAACTCCAGCCACTTTAATAATGGGAATTGATGGGAAATGATGTAAATATATCACTAGCCACTTTAAACAATGCTACCTTATATAATGTTACTTACCCTACATTATTCATCTCATATGCATACGTATATACTGTACTCTATATCATCGACTGCATCCTTGTGTAATACATGTATCACTAGCCACTTTAACTATGCCACTTTGTTTACATACTCATCTCATATGTATATACTGTACTCGATACCATCTACTGTATCTTGCCTATGCTGCTCTGTACCATCACTCATTCATATATCCTTATGTACATATTCTTTATCCCCTTACACTGTGTATAAGACAGTAGTTTTGGAATTGTTAGTTAGATTACTTGTTGGTTATTACTGCACTGTCGGAACTAGAAGCACAAGCATTTTGCTACACTCGCATTAACATCTGCTAACCATGTGTATGTGACAAATAAAATTTGATTTGATTTGATTTTGCACATACACTGCTGCCATCTTGTGGACACCATCAAAATTACAACCAGAGTGATGGCTAGAATTGGGACCTTTCTATTGCATTTCAAATATGGTGGTAGAAAAAAACTGGTTGTTTTTTTCTTTGTATTTTCTTCTACCATATCTATTGTGTTATATTCTCCTACATTCAATTCACATTTACACAAACTTCAAAGTGTTTCCTTTCAAATGGTACCAAGAATATGCATATCCTTTCTTCAGGGCTTGAGCTACAGGCAGTTAGATTTGGTATGTCATTTTATGCAAAAATGTTAAAAAAGGGGGCTACCCCTAAGAAGTTTTACAGTATAATTTTTTATATGAAGCCAAACATAGTTGGTTACTATTTAAATGTTATCCTCCAGAAGAGGCAGAACATAGGCTATATAATGTCTAATCTCAAAAGTACTTACAGAGGAAAAAAAACATTTTCTTGTAGAGAATAGAGAAGGTATCATGTTAATGAATGACATTGTAAACAACTAAGGTAAAATTATGTCACACAAGCAATTAATCACAGTGTAAGGAAATGTATGCTCAATTGTCACGCCCTGACCCTAGTATTCTTTGTTTTCTTTATTGTTTTGGTTAGGTCAGGGTGTGACATGGGTGGTGTATGTGTTTTTGTACTGTCTAGGGGTTTTGTAGGTTTATGGGGTCGTTTACTATCTAGGTGTTTATGTATGTCTATGGTTGCCTAGATTGGTTCTCAACAAGAGGCAGCTGTTTATCGTTGTCTCTAATTGGGAACCATATTTAGGCAGCTATCTTCTTTGGGAATTTCGTGGGTTATTATCTATGTCTATGTTATGTTGCACGTTAGCGCAGTTGTTCGTTAGCGGTCACGTTCGTCTTATCGTTTTGTTGTTTTATTTAAGTGTTCTTCGTGTTCTTCCTTCAATAAAGAAAAATGTATTCTAACAATGCTGCGCTTTGGTCTACTCCATACGACGATCGTGACATCAATACAAAATTATAACCAGTTTATCGCAGCTCTGCCACAAAAATGGAAGAGGCAATTACTTAAAAGAGAAAGGAATGAATTAATCGTAAATGGCTTAAAATGGCCAATATTAATCGTAACATGTATCAGTTTCACTTACGGTCAAGAGGGTTGACAACTATACAGCATTAAATTTAAGATAGTTGGGAACAGATTTCGATATCCCAATACCATGGCATCAGATTTATGAAGTACAGTGGGGAGAACAAGTATTTGATACTGTCACGTTCTGACCTTAGTTCTGTTATTATATCTTTGTTTTAGTATGGTCAGGACGTGAGTTGGGTGGGTTGTCTATGTTCGTTTTTCTATAGTTTGGGATTTCTGTGTTCGGCCTACTATGGTTCTCAATCAGAGGCAGCTGTCAATCGTTGTCCCTGATTGAGAATCATACTTAGGTAGCCTGGTTTCACTTTTGAGTTGTGGGTGTTTATTTTCCTTGTCAGTGTTTGTACCACACGGGGCTGTTTAGTTTGTGTCGTTGATTCACGTTTATTGTTTTGTATTTCAGTGTTCATTTTGATTAAACATTATGGACACTTACCACGCTGCGCATTGGTCCTCCGATCCTTCTCGCTACTCCTCCTCAGAAGAGGAGGACGAGAACCCTTACAGATACACTGCCGATTTTGCAGGTTTTCCTACTTGCAAAGCATGTAGAGGTCTGTAATTTTTATTATAGGTACACTTCAACTGTGAGAGACGGAATCTAAAACAAAAATCCAGAAAATCACATTGTATGATTTTTAAGTAATTAATTAGCATTTTATTGCATGACATAAGTATTTGATACATCAGAAAAGCAGAACATAATATTTGGTACAGAAACCTTTGTTTGCAATTATAGAGATCATACGTTTCCTGCAGTTCTTGACCAGGTTTGCACACACTGCAGCAGGGATTTTGGCCCACTCATCCATACAGAACTTCTCCAGATCCTTCAGGTTTCGGGGCTGTCGCTGGGAATATACAGACTTTCAGCTCCCTCCAAAGATTTCCTGTTGGGTTCAGGTCTGGAGACTGGCTAGGCCACTCCAGGACCTTGAGATGCTTCTTACGGAGCCACCCCTTAGTTGCCCTGGCTGTGTGTTTCAGGGCGTTGTCATGCTGGAAGACTCAGCCACGACCCATCTTCAATGCTCTTACTGAGGGAAGTAGATTGTTGGCCAAGATCTCGCGATACATGGCCGCATCCGTCCTCCCCTCAATACGGTGCAGTCGTCCTGTCCCCTTCTTCTTCTTCTTCCTCCAAACACGGCGAGTGGAGTTTAGACCAAAAAACTATATTTTTGTCTCATCAGACCACATGACCTTCTCCCATTCCTCCTCTGGATCATCCAGATGGTCATTGGCAAACTTCAGATGGGCCTGGACATGCACTAGCTTCAGCAGGGGGACCTTGCGTACGCTGCAGGATTTTAATCCATGACGGCATAGTGTGTTACTAATGGTTTATTTGAGACTGTGGTCCCAGCTCTCTTCAGGTCATTGACCAGGTCCTGCCGTGTAGTTCTGGGCTGATCCCTCACCGTCCTCATGATCATTGATGCCCCACGAGGTGAGATCTTGCATGGAGCCCCAGACAGAGGATGATTGACCGTCATCTTGAACTTCTTCCGTTTTCTAATAATTGCGCCAACAGTTGTTGCCTTCTCACCAAGCTGCTTGCCTATTGTCCTGTAGCCCATCTCAGCCTTGTGCAGGTCTACAATTAAACCCTGATGTCCTTACACAACTCTCTGGTCTTGGCCATTGCGGAGAGGTTGGAGTCTGTTTGATTGATTGTGTTGACAGGTGTCTTTTATACAGCTAACGAGTTCAAACAGGTGCAGTTAATACAGGTAATGAGTGGAGAACAGTAGGGCTTCTTAAGGAAAACTAACAGGTCTGTGAGAGACAGAATTCTTACTGGTTGGTACGTGATCAAATACTTATGTCATTCAATAAAAAGCAAATTAATTACCTAAAAATCATACAATGTGATTTTCTAGATTTTTGTTTTAGACTCCCCCTCTCACAGTTGAAGTGTACCTATGATAAAAATTACAGACCTCTACATGCTTTGTAAGTAGAAAAACCTGCAAAATCGGCAGTGTATCAAATACTTGTTCTCCCCACTGTAATATACAAAGTAACAATTGAAGCATCAATCCTTTCTTTTCAATTTAAGCTATTATATAAAATTCCCGCTACAAAAAGAATGCTCAGTATATGGGGCATTGAACAAAATCAATAGAGTATCTATTTTGGTACTGTCCATCGGTGGCTTGTTTCAGGAATGGTTGTTACCATGGGTACCACTTGCGAGTGTCTCAGCTCTAAAGAGAGTGTATGTGAAAAATATCTATCTATGTGTATGAAATATACAAGCCCCAGCTTTCTTGTTTCCAGAGTAATGCAGCAAATAATGAATGCAATGGATGTGTGTATCTGTCACTCTGGGACCATTCCTACCTGTGTCGGTGCAATGCAGTTATGCCCACATCCATTGTGGCAGCATTTTTCATCATTGGGGCAGTCACTGTCATTGGAACAGAACTCCACACACATCCCCATGCCCCATCGTCTACGAGGGCACACTCCAGGCTTTGCTTTAGGACAACACAATTTGAGCAGACATGTCAGGGAACCTGACTTACAACAAAGAGACATGAACACTGACAAAATTGGACTGAACCATTTTCTGGAAATCTGTCATATTTGTGAGGAGATGGTTACGATAAATAGGAATTTGTTTTTGTAGGAAGTCAAAACAGAAAGCGGTGACATTGTCAGCTGCTACAGAATCACACAGTGGTCACAGAAGCAATGTCATCAGTACAATAGAACAGTGAATAATCAGTGTGTCCTCGGTCCTTCTACTGGGGCCTCCAGTCTGGCGTCAATCACTATCAACAGATATGAGAACAATCCATAACATTCAGCATCAAGTCTAGTTACCATCAACCCACACCTTGAATGTCACAACCAGGATACTGGAACCATTGTGTATTACATAAACTGTATTCGCTAAATGTTTTGTTGATCACTCTAAACTAAATATGATCTTTAAGTGATCCTACATTTCCCCATTACAAATAGGTTTATGGTAGCAACTTGTCAGCCTACACTGACTCTTCCCAATGAAGTCTTTCTATTTTGTGACTTCTTAATTGAGTGTCTCAGCTCTAAAGAGAGTGTAAGTGAAATATATTGATCTATGTGTATGAAATGTACATTACAAGCTCCATCTTTCTTGTTTCCAGAGTAATGCAGCAATAATGAACGCAATGGATGTGTGTATCTGTCACTCTGGGACCATATCTTACCTGTGTTAGGTGCAATACAGTCATGCCCACATCCATTGTGGCAGCATTTTTCATCATTGGGGCAGTCACTGTCATTGGAACAGAACTCTGCACACGTCCCTCTGCCCCATCGTCTACGAGGGCACACTCCAGGCTTTGCTTTGGGACAACACAATTTGAGCAGATATCAGGGAACCCAACTTGCCACAAAGAGACATGAACATAGACACAATTGGACTGAACCAATTTATGAAAATCTATCATATCTGTGTCAAGATGGATTTGACAAATATGCATTTGCATCTCTGGAAAGTTTGTAGGCCATACTCCAAGTAATTTAGTGTCTAATTAATTGTTTGAGATATTTGTCCCCCATCATCAATGTTTCCCCCATAACACCCATGAAAATGCATTACAGCCTTCTGAACACTCACAATCTATTGGTTCAAATATGTAAGTTGAAAACATTGTATGTTAACTCAAATGGGCTGTGCAACGGTTTAAAAACAGACACACAAACAGTGCTATTAAGATGCAGAAATAATCATTTCTAGTTAAATGAACATATGAGACAAATTGACAAACACATCATTATATGTTTACTGAATTGTTGCATACGTTTTCTCAGGTTGGAGCTAAGTTTGGGCCAACTAAAAATGTTAAGTTCAGGTAACATTTTTATCTAGAAGTTGAATTAACTGAAAAAGGCTTTGGAACCACTTACTTCATAATCATTTGTTGAAACAACTAGAATTTATTTGACAGTGTATGCGTAAAATGGCCAAGGGTAGGCTGGATTGTTTCAAAGTCATAATGGCTGGCTTGTATTTCTTAGTAAGGTTGCAACAAAATAGGTTGCAAAGGGGCTATGCACAATTATAGGCTATTGTTTATAACCAAATAGGTAGGCTTTAACACCTAAGTCAAGTGTAGCAGGCTTCTTAAAATAAATCATCAAATTGTCACAGTTTGTTTCATGACAAATAATGAAAAGTAGGCTAATTAGAACAACTCACCTGTAGATGTGCCTCCCGTTTCTGCAGCAGAGACTATTTTCAAATCTACAAATGCCAACAGAAAAAGAACCAAAGCACAACGCGCTGACAAATTCATGTCCATGCTGACTTCAAGACTGTTAGAGCAAATGCAGTCCAAATCATTTTAATAGAAGAGGAGGAGACCATAATATGTATTAACCTTAGATGACTAAGAGGGGGGCGCTGCTTTGAAGCCATCGCACAGCCATTTTGGTACTCCTCCTTCAATTGACAAATATATTCTATTACAGACACCTTAATGCATACATGCAAATTATATTAATTAAATTGAACATTTTATATTTTGAGAGTGTTAATGTTACTGCCCCCACCACAACAAAGAATTACTTAAATACATGAAATTGTGTCCTTGAAACATTTTATTGAAATATTGTAGAATTCCATTCATTCTTATGGAGGACTGCTCTTTCTGGGATGTGCCAATGTGGCGGCCTGTGGCTTCAAAGCCTCTCATTGGCCATTACAAAGCATCAGCAATCCAGGGTTTATACACATCATTGGGGAGAGACCATAGAAAAGATGAATGCACAAGGAACAATGCATCTGCAGGGTCCCTATGCCCATCAATTTACATTCCGAGTTCGGATCCGAACACTTGCTTAGGTCACATGTAATGAGAATAATTAAAGGGGATATATGGAACTTGTGCCTCTGGGGGTGCTCTTGATCCAAAAGTGGTCCCCAAATGGACAGTAATATGTAAACAATTCACAACTAAATGTCAATAGTGTGTCTTCAACTGAGTTTGTAGTTCAATGACTGAATGCATTTATGTTAAACTGCAGGTGAAAAGCCACAATGTATAATGATTCATAATGAAATGTTTCAAAGTACAGTATGTGGAGAGCTATAACACTGTTGATGGGTTGATTTTTGGGCAACGGTTGGGCTCTGTTTACATGGTATATGATTTTTTACTTGTAATTCATCTTAAGAAATAGGCCTATTGTAACGGTTCTCTTGTGGTGAAGGAGAGTCGGACCAAAATGCAGCGTGTAGATTGCGAATCATGTTTATTCAATAAACGTAACACGAATCTAAATACAAACACTATAAAACAAATAACGTAACGAAAACCGAAACAGCCTATACTTGCGTAAACAAACACAGAGACAGGACCAAATGCACTAAGGACAATCACCCACGACAAACTCAAAGAATATGGCTGCCTAAATATGGTTCCCAATCAGAGACAACGATAAGCACCTGCCTCTGATTGAGAACCACTCCAGACAGCCATAGACCTTGCTAGATAACCCACTAAGCTACAATCCCAATACCACCACCAAAACCCCAAGACAAACACACCACAATTACAAAACCCCATGCCACACCCTGGCCCGACCAAATACATAAAGATAAACACAAAATACTTTGACCAGGGCGTGACAGAACCCCCCCCCCTAAGGTGCGGACTCCCGAACGCACCTCAAAACAATAGGGAGGGTCCGGGTGTGCGTCTGTCCATGGTGGCGGCTCCGGCGCGGGACGTGGACCCCACTCAGTTCATGTCTTAGTCCCATCTCCCTTCGTCCCTGGATAGTCCACCCTCACCACCGACCATGGCCTAGTAGTCCTCACCCAGAACCCCACTGGACTGAGGAGCAGATCGGGACTGAAGGACAGCTCGGGACTGAGGCAGCTCGGGAGTGAGGGGAAGCTCGGGAGTGAGGGGAAGCTCGGGAGTGAGGGGAAGCTCGGGAGTGAGGGGAAGCTCAGGCAGGTAGATAGATCTACCAGATCCTGGCTGGCTGGTGGTTTCAGCAGATCCTGGCTGACAAGCAGATCCTGGCTGATTGGCAGATCTGGAAGATCCTGGCTGACTGGCAGATCTGGAAGAGTCTGGTTGACTGGCGGATCTGGAAGAGTCTGGTTGACTGGCGGATCTGGAAGAGTCTGGTTGACTGGCGGATCTGGAAGAGTCTGGTTGACTGGCGGATCTGGAAGAGTCTGGTTGACTGGCGGATCTGGAAGAGTCTGGTTGACTGGCGGATCTGGAAGAGTCTGGTTGACTGGCGGATCTGGAAGAGTCTGGTTGACTGGCGGATCTGGAAGAGTCTGGTTGACTGGCGGATCTGGAAGAGTCTGGTTGACTGGCGGATCTGGAAGAGTCTGGTTGACTGGCGGATCTGGAAGAGTCTGGTTGACTGGCGGATCTGGAAGAGTCTGGCTGACTGGCGGATCTGGAAGAGTCTGGCTGACTGGCGGATCTGGAAGAGTCTGGCTGACTGGCGGATCTGGAAGAGTCTGGCTGACTGGCAGATCTGGAAGAGTCTGGCTGACTGGCAGATCTGGAAGAGTCTGGCAGATCTGGAAGAGTCTGGCTGACTGGCGGATCCTGGCCGACTGGCAGATCCTGGCCGACTGGCAGATCCTGGCCGACTGGCACTACTGGCAGATCCTGGCCGACTGGCACTTCTGGCGGATCCTGGCTGACTGGCACTTCTGGCGGATCCTGGCTGACTGGCACTTCTGGCGGATCCTGGAAGACTGGTGGATCCTGGCTGACTGGCGAATCCTGGCTGACTGGCGAATCCTGGCTGACTGGCGAATCCTGGCTGACTGGCGAATCTAACTGATCCTGACAGACTGACGACGCTGGGCAGACTGGCGGGGTCAAATTATGTCACACAAGCAATTAATCACGGTATAAGGAAATGTATGCTCAATACAAAATTATAACCAGTTCATCGCAGCTCTGCCACGAAAATGGAAGAGAAAATTAGTTAAAAGAGAAAGGAATGAATTAATCGTAAATGGCTTAAAATGACCAATATAAATCGTAAAATGTATCAGTTTCACTTATGGTCAAGAGGGTTGACAACTATACCACATAAAATTCAAGATAGTTGGGAACAGATTTTCGATATCCCAATACCATGGCATCAGATTTATTGAAGTAATATACAAAGTAACAATTGAAGAATCAATCCTTTCTTTTCAATTTAAGCTATTATATAAGATTCCCGCTACAAAAAGAATGCTCAGTATATGGGGCATTGAACAGAATCAATAGAGTATCTATTTTGGTACTGTCCATCGGTGGCTTGTTTTTGGAGTCAGGTTCAGGAATGGTTGTTAACATGGGTACCACTGGGCGCACATTTGGGGGTTTTGCCCTAGCACTACACAGCTGATTCAAATAACCAACTCATCATCAAGCTTTGATTATTTTCATCAGCTGTGTAGAGCTAGAGCAAAAACCAAAACGTGAACCCAGGAGGAGCCCCAGGACCGAGTTTGGGAAACCCTGCCCTATGGTACTGCCCAGGGACACAATGATTGAATGCAAAGTGGTGGATTGTGGGCATGCGCCTGCCACGGAGGAACATGCAAATCTTCCACTGTTTGATGTCAGAGTAGCTCACCATTGTCCCAGGGGACATGCGGACTACCTCCAAATCATCTCGCATCTGACGCACCAGGGCTGTCCCCTTGTGTGTCCAAGTTGTTTCCACCGAGATGGATGACGATATTCACGGTCACAACTCGACTCGGCGAGAGAGAATATTTCATAACCCTTCAACTGAGAACAGTTCGGCCATATTTCCGGCTAGTATAGTCGTCTATCTAGCCAGCTACATTGTGTAATCGCATAGTAAATATTTGCTTCAGTCTTTGTTTCCTTGCTCTCGACAATTTTCTATGAGCAATGATCAGTATGATTATGAGCATGGATCTTATCAATAAATAAAACGTACAACATTGTGAAGATTCACAAGGAGAGCATGTGTTAAACTATATTATAAAGTGGGTGGTTCGTGCCCCGAATGCTGATTGGCTGACAGCCGTGGAATATCAGGCCATATACCACGGGTATGACAAAACATTTATTTTTACAGCTTCAATTACGTTGGTAATCAGTTTATAATAGCAATAAGGAACCTCGGGGGTTTGTGGTATATGGCCAATATACCACGGCTAAGGGCTGTATGTCATGGCACGTGCTAAGAACAGTCCTTAGCATGGTATATTGGCCGTATACCACACCTCCTTGTGCATTTTTGCTTAATTATAATGTTCTATAATAAGGTTGTACGATCACCTTCCGGTGTAAAAACCATGGAAATTAAAAACAAAAAACTATGTTTAAACTGAGAACAGGCATTGGTCTGAAGCCGGAAAATGAAGGATATTCACATGAGCACCACACGAGTCTCAAATAACCCCTAAAAACCAAGCACAGGTGTTCAAAATCTTGTTTTATTCAAATTCAGCAGTCCACATGAGTTTGTCAATTCACATACTGCCCATGAAAATTGTCCAGTTTCCATAAAAGCTATGATCATTTTTCATATTTATTATTGCATAAAATCATCAGTTTTCATAGACATAATTGTACATGTAATGATTTGTATTTTCTACTTATTTCTTATAACTAATAAGAATTTCCAATAAAGCTTCAATGGCTCACTGCAGGCATAGAATCAACATATCTGGAAACACATCTGTTCCTCGGGGCACTGGCCATCTTTGTAACAGTACTCGGCACACATGTAGGTCCCGTTGGGCAGGACACAGTGACCGGGCTTCACTATGGTAACAAATGAAAAGTTGTCAGATATACAGTAGAAACATACGTGCAATAGGAATTTCCAGGATAACAATCGAGAAAAGCAGTCGCAGGTAAAGTCAATCAAATCTATCCATAATAAATCTATACATGTAAAATGTATATGTACAATGTATGTGCTTGTACAGTGGGGAGAACAAGTATTTGATACACTGCCGATTTTGATTTGATACACTGCCGATATCCATATAAAATGTATATGTAAAGTGTATGTACATGAATATACAGCAGAAAAGCTGTAAAACTCCAAAATATTTGTGTCCTCCAAAGAGGTGGATTGGTTAATATTAATTATTTTTTATTTAGAAAATAATTATATCCAGTTTATTAGAAGCTGCAACAGGGAGACACTTCCAGCACAGAAGCATAGAAAATGTCTAACTGGCATCTTGGAGACATACCCTTTACATTCTAATCAGACAGCACCAAATGTTCTGTAAACACCAGCTCTAGAGGCTTGTAGGAAGTCAAAACAAACAGGCTGTCAGCTGCTACAGAATCACACAGTGTTCACAGAATGTCATCAATACAACATAACAGTGAATAATCAGTGTGTCCTCGGCCCTTATACCTCAAGTCCGGCGTGAACCTCTATCAACAGATATGAGAACAATCCATAACATTCAGCATCAAGTCTAGTGACCATCAATCCACACCTTGAGTGTCACAAGTAGAACACTGGAAATCATCCGTACACTGATTCTTTCCATTGAGGTCTTACTATTACAATGAGTTGGAATTTTGTTGGTGGCCCTTGACAAATTGTCAGCTTAAAGTTCTGTGAATTGCTGTATCGTAAGAAACGTATGTTGCTACTCCTCTGAAGTCTCAGCCTGATATTCCCAAAATCCTTTTTCCCTGAAATATTTTACTTTTATTTATCTGGGCAAGTCAGTTAAGAAAAAAATCTTATTTTCAATGACGGCCTAGGAACAGTGGGTTAACTGCCTTGTTCTTAACAACAGATTTTTACCTTGTCAGCTCAGGGATTTGCTTTTGCAACCTTTCGGTTACTAGTCCGACGCTCTAACCACTAGGCTACCCTGCCGCCAACGGTCCACCAACCAAAGGACATCTAGCCAACATGACACAACTGTGAGAAGCATTGGAGTCAACATGGGCCAGCATCCCTATGGAACGCTTTAAACACCTTATAGACCCCATGCCCTGGTGAATTGAGGCTTTTCTTAGGGCAAAAGGGGGTGCAACTCAAAAATATGAAAGTGTTCCTAAAGTTTGGTATACTCAGAGTGTATAGATGTTAACATTGGTAAGATTCATCATCAAGTCTAGTGACCATCAACCCACACCTTGAATGTCACAAGAAGAACAATGGAAATCATGTGTATTACAGAAGCTCTATACTAAACATTGTGTTGATCACTCTTAATTAAATATGAGCTTTACTGGTCTTAAATGTCCCCATTACAAAATGTTTATGGTATATATATATATATATATATCTATATATATATATCTATATAAAACTCTAAATACCTACATGGCTCTCAGAAATCTTCTTAATTGAGTGTCTCAGCTCTAAAGAGAGTGTATGTGAAATATATTGATCTATGTGTATGAAATGTACATTACAAGCTCCATCTTTCTTGTTTCCAGAGTAATGCAGCAATAATGAACGTAATGGATGTGTGTATCTGTCACTCTGGGAACATATCCTACCTGTGTACGGTGCAATGCAGTTATGCCCACATCCATTGTAGCAGCATTTTTCATCATTGGGGCAGTCACTGTCATTGAAACAGAACTCTGCACATGTCCCTACGCCCCATGGTCTACGAGGGCACACTCCAGGCTTTGCTTTGGGACAACACAATTTGAGCAGACATGTCAGGGAACACGACTTACCACAAAGACACATGATGAACATGGACACAATTACACTGAACCATTTTCTGAAAATCTGTCATATTTGTGTGGAGATCGTTGCGATAAATGTTAGCTGCTACAGAATCACACAGTGGTCACAGAATGTCATCAGTACAATACAACAGTGAATAATCAGTGTGTCCTCGGTCCTTCTACTGGGGCCTCCAGTCTGGCGTCAATCACTATCAACAGATATGAGAACAATCCATAACATTCAGCATCAAGTCTAGTGACCATCAACCCACACCTTGAATGTCACAACCAGGATACTGGAACCATTGTGTATTACATAAACTGTATACGCTAAATGTTTTGTTGATCACTCTCAACTAAATATGATCTTTAAGTGATCCTACATTTCCCCATTACAAATAGGTTTATGGTAGCAACTTGTCAGCCTACACTGACTCTTCCCAATTAAGTCTTTCTATTATGTGACTTCTTAATTGAGTGTCTCAGCTCTAAAGAGAGTGTAAGTGAAATATATTGATCTATGTGTATGAAATGTACATTACAAGCTCCATCTTTCTTGTTTCCAAAGTAATGCAGCAATAATGAATGCAATAGATGGGTGTATCTGTCACTGTGCAACGGTTTAAAAACAGACACACAAACAGTGCTATTAAGATGCAGAAATAATCATTTCTAATCATTTCTATCATTTCATTTCTATCATTTCTAGTTAAATGAACATATGATACAAATTGACAAACACATTATTATATGTTTACTGAATTGTTGCATACGTTTTCTCAAGTTGGAGCTAAGTTTGGGCCAACTAAAAATGTTAAGTTCAGGTAACATTTTTATCTTGAAGTTGAATAAACTGAAAAAGGCTTTGGAACCACTTACTTCATAATCATTTGTTGAAACAACTAGAATTTATTTGACAGTGTATGCGTAAAATGGCCAAGGGTAGGCTGGATTGTTTCAAAGTCATAATGGCTGGCTTGTATTTCTTAGTAAGGTTGCAACAAAATAGGTTGCAAAGGGGCTATGCACAATTATAGGCTATTGTTTATAACCAATTAGGTAGGCTTTAACACCTAAGTCAAGTGTAGCAGGCTTCTTAAAATAAATCATCAAATTGTCACAGTTTGTTTCATGACAAATAATGCAAAGTAGACTAATTAGAACAACTCACCTGTAGATGTGCCTCCCGTTTCTGCAGCAGAGACTATTTTCAAATCTACAAATGCCAACAGAAAAAGAACAAAAGCACAACGCGCTGACAAATTCATGTCCATGCTGACTTCAAGACTGTTAGAGCAAATGCAGTCCAAATCATTTTAATAGAAGAGGAGGAGACCATAATATGTATTAACCTTAGATGACTAAGAGGGGGCGCTGCTTTGAAGCCATCGCACAGCCATTTTGGTACTCCTCCTTCATTTGACAAATATATTCTATTACAGACACCTTAATGCATACTTGCAAATTATATTAATTAAATTGAACATTTTATATTTTGAGAGTGTTAATGTTACATCCCCCACCACAACAAAGAATTACTTAAATACATGAAATTGTGTCCTTGAAACATTTTATTGAAATATTGTAGAATTCCATTCATTCCTATGGAGGACTGCTCTTTCTGAGATGTACCAATGTGGCGGCCTGTGGCTTCAAAGCCTCTCATTGGCCATTACAAAGCATCAGCAATCCAGGGTTTATACACATCATTGGGGAGAGACCATAGAAAAGATGAATGCACAAGGAACAA